>NC_090780.1:1720000-1950000 GCF_040054535.1 Antennarius striatus | reverse complement strand
ATGGCTCTAACTAAATCCTTATGTCTTTAACAAATACAGAGTGAATTTTAATGATGAATTATAATTATCTAGGACAGTTGCTCTTTCAATATTAAAAAATCTTTTGTGATATAAAGTATGGCTCAGCAGATTAAATGCAATTATTCAAAGAACGGAGCATGTGTGGCTGTTAGGTACAATTTTATTGAACTGAATCAGATTACTTGTTTCATAATAATTGTTTTAGCTGGGAAAACTCATGAAAGGCAACTTTTACACCTCTTTTTCTGTGGATTCACAAAGAAATTTGTCAGCAACAGAGCAAGATTTTTCAAGTTCAAAAAGATACTGTGATTTTTTTTTCTTCTCATCACTAATTTTATCTTCAAAAGTGAGTCAAAGAGTCGAATTTCTGAAATTACATTTGATGTAAAGCTTAATAAGTTCTCAGTCTGTAAAATGTGCTTTAAGTTTCCTTCAGAATGAGAACTTCAGCCATAAATAGTCATCTCTTTCTGAGGGTTATGGGTTGGCAGCATTGTGTTCCAGCTAAAATAAGGAAGTTTTGTTCATCTTACATTACATGATCAAATAACCTTGAATTGCTTGAATTTCCAGAGCTTTCAGCAGTCAAACACTGAGAGTCAATGTTGTGTTAAATGCAGGTTTAAGAATAAAAGTTTCCAAACTCAGAGATATTTTAAAGTCTTTACGGTTTCTCAAAGTATTTTTGATGTCTGTCAGTTTAGAAATAATAAAATGTTAGAAAAAAAGGGGGGGATTACATGTCATATAATGACAATTTCTTTAAATATATTAATGGGGAGTGAACACCTGACACAAAAAAGGGCAATATATTGTACATTCCCCACCACAGGGTGTACTACCCCAGCAAGCATGACTGGGGTAGTACCCTCCCTAATATGAAGGCACCTCTCTAATGGATCACAGACTCACTGGACGTAATTTAATTAATATTCTGACTGGAGAGCTGTGCAGTTTTTCTGAGCACAGATGTGAAATTACCTGTGATGTGGAGAAAATGAGAAGCAAATCCCAGGAATGACTCCAGACTGACCATCAGCATCAATTCAGGGGAGAAAACCAAAGAAACAGCAGAAGACGCCGGGGATCAGAAGAGAACACATTTACACCAACGTGTGTCCAACAGCAGAGCAGCCCTGGATGTGATCCCAGAGAGTAGATGTGCTCGTGTGGTGAATGATGTCAATGTGAACAACAACAGTGCACAGTGTACTGGGAGTGAAATGGAGCAAAGGCACTGACACATTCTCATTTTCTCGCTCTATTTTTGGATGAGAAAGGAGTGTTTCTAGAGGTGTGTGATATCAGTGGACATAAGTTCTTCTCCTGAACTGATATCCAAGTGGAAAACATGACTGCATCACTTAGTGAACCTTAATAAATCAAAATACAAAATACCAAAATGACACAATCCAAAACATTACACAACATGACTCCTCAGATGCCAGCGCTTCTGGTTATGGACATTATATTGGGGTTGTTGCTTGGTAAACAAATGCATTGTGCACTGATCATGGGCAAAGCCAAAGTGGCTTCAATAACGGGTGTAAGGTTGCATGTCTTGATCAACTCTCAGGTGGTTCTCAGGCAGTTTAAGAGTGAATCCTGGTGTTTTTCTGTGCATAAAATCATGGTTTGATTTCCAAACAAATCCAGTAAACTAGAACCAATGCAGTCACAGACTGTAACATCCCTCGACACCCCTGAATTCAAAATTTTACTTTTGCATAGGTCAAAGATCAAAGCTAGTGCTCTGACGTACTGTCATTGATCAAAGCACTAGCTTTGATCTATGGTCTTACACTGCAAACTACTCATCTTATTTTGAGTGTAAAAAAGTTCAAATTTGACCTTGACCTACTTTTGTCAAGGTCAAGGTCATCATCTTCTTTTTATCCCCTTTGCTGCCTGAGTAATCTGCTTTTTGTTTCATCTGACAATTACAATACATCGCCGCTTCGAAGCGGGATGTAAAACATGGAGACTTCATGCCAACATATTGGATTTATTCTATTTGGTTCTATTTATCTTGGTCATTTTTCCATGCATTCGTGTCAATTGTGAACAAATGTCCACTCACCATAAACACAAACAGTAACCTCAAGAATGTTCACCCTTGTCACACACAATCGTTAGTCCATTATGAAGGCTTCAGTGCTGCTTCTTCCCCTGGCACTTCTGTTTGGGAACATTTGTGTGACAGAATGAGACAACAGCGGAATAAAAACCCAGAAGAAACGTGTCAGTGGGGAATGCAGTAATTGTCACGGAGGACAACATTCCAAGAAAACGAATGGAAATGAGGCAGAGTTGTTAAATCAAGTGAATATGATGATGGCCTTGGGCAAAAACACCAAAACACAAAGAAGCCAAAATAATTAAGAAGAAGGTTTTGAAACCTTCAAGCAAACCTTCACACTTTTTTTGTGAGCATCCATTAAAGAAGTAGCAGTTGTTGTAGAGAGTAATTCTTAACTACCTTTGAAACAAATAAAATGTAAATTACACATACAAAGTGAAGGTAATGGGAGTTGAATCACTGACTTTCCTGCCCTGGAAACATTTTGTCCCATTCGTTAGAATTTAGCTCTTGTATATTTAATTCTTGATAAAATCAAGACACCAACAACCAAAGTTATTTTATTACAACCTCATGTGTTCCTGTTAAGCATGACGAGAATCCTAATCCTAATCTGCCAGTTTATCTATTTGACAATTGGCGTTCAGAATTGGGATTTCTGAAAGCAACTTTTAAAATGGACTTAATTCTTGATCTGCTCATAATTTTTGTACCATACAGCCAACTGGAGAGGAATGAAGGTAAGCCGCAGTAAGACAGAGTACATGTGTGTGAATGAGAGGGACCCAAGTGGAAGAGTGAGGTTACAGGGAGAAGAGATCAAGAAGGTGGAGGATTTTAAGTACTTAGGCTCAACAGTCCAGAGCAATGGAGAGTGTGGAAAAGAGGTGAAGAAGTGTGTCCAGGCAGGATGGAACGGGTGGAGGAAAGTGTCAGGTGTGATGTGTGATAGAAGAGTTTCAGCTAAAATGAAAGGAAAGGTGTACAAAACTGTGGTGAGACCAGCGATGTTGTTTGGTCTAGAGACAGTGTCCCTGAGGAAAAGACAGGAGACAGAGCTGGAGGTAGCAGAGATGAAGATGCTGAGGTTCTCTCTGGGAGTGACCAGGATGGATAGGATCAGGAATGAGTCCATCAGAGGGACAGCACATGTTAGAGGTTCTGGAGATAAAGTCAGAGAGGCCAGACTGAGATGGTTTGGACATGTCCAGAGGAGAGATAGTGAATATATTGGTAGAAGGATGCTGAGTTTTGAACTGCCAGGCAGGAGGCCTAGAGGGAGACCAAAGAGGAGGTTTATGGATGTAATGAGGGAAGACATGAAGGTAGTTGGTGTGAGAGAAGAGGATTCAAAGGACAGGGCTAGATGGAGGAAATTGATTCGCTGTGGCGACCCCTGAAGGGAAAAGCCCAAAGGAGAAGAAGAAGACAGCCAACTGTATATTTAAGAGTTCTCTTTTTAATGGACATGTTTACATATTGACTAAAAAATATAACCAACAGCTCTTTTGGTTTTTTTCTCACAGATTGCGACTGTAACTAATCGATAATTTAAAGACATATTGTTGTTGTTTTTTTTAGCAGGAATCCCAAGGGATTATGGGTGCCTTTCTGTTAAAGTGAGTTTGAAAGCCCTTTTTTCACTTTAATACTGAAATGGTGCCATTATTGATTCAGGGGGTTGTCAAAGCATCCCCTTATTCCCCTCCGTATCAGAGATCCACCTGAGAGGATCCGGGGTGTGTTCCTGCAAGAAAATCAAAATCTGAGCAGATTATTTTGCAGAGACTTGACCAGATGTCTGACTAAAAATATTCCGCGAGACACAATCAATTTTATGATCACGACTGGGACGTATTGAACCGATAAAATAATATGTGATGCGCGTAAACCCCCCCCCCCACTCCGATCTGTCGTTAGATGAGTAAATGCATTTCAACTTCACCAGTGAGTAAAGTAATTCTCTCTTTCATGTGAAATTGCAGGTTGTGACTGCTCATATGGTCCCGTGTTTACCTCCAGCTTTGTCGTTATCACTCCCCAGACCGATTGATTCAAAGGCCCAATCAGACCGGCTGAAGTAGATTGTTTTTTTCTTTGTATGTCTGTCTGGCTCTGGTCATTTGTTCATTTGTTCTCCTTTTATTCCTGGAAATGGGCAAAAAGCACCACATTTTCTGTCATTTTCATCAGTGGGAAAAAAACAACAACTTTGGAACATCTGAGCTGTCAGACAAATTGCAGAGTGAAAGTTTTTGCAACAGATATTGAAGAAACTTGATGAAAGAAAAACAAAATTCTGATAGAAACGGTTTCACGGTGGGAGGGGTATGATGAAAAATGAATCTTTTAAAGGGATTCAGGTATTTAGGTGAAGTATTTCCCAAACGTTACACACATACCATGCTGGGAGGAAATTGGACACAGCCAGAAATGTCTGGGTCCCGCCACCCAAAAATTTTTGAGTACTCAGTCATACTTCACACTAATCTAATGGAATTGGAAATTAAAGCCCCAGAATAAGGTTAGTGACAGAGCTTTTATAAATGAGGTATAATAATAGCCAAGGAGAACTGGATATAATACCACCTCGTCAGTTTTAGAATTGGTCAGGTCATAAGGAAGGTAAAAAATCCCTTAACATAAGAAGGGAAATGTATTTTATAGAATCAAATATTAGTTCATAGTGTGTAACATTGTAAACTATAATAATATATTTTGTTTCTATGTATGTGTGTGTCATGCATATGCATTCATAAATTCATATATATTCAGTAAATGCTGTGCTACAGAATAAATAAGTAATGAAAAATCTGAATATTTTTACATATTGTCCATTGAATACATTTCTTCATATAAGGACATTAAAGTTAAAGCTAAAGTTAAAGCTCACAAGCGTGATATTCAATAAAGGATAATGTCTAAACCCACATTCCTCACTAAAGCATCCAATTTAAATTGTTTGATGTTTAAAGCTCATATTTCAAAGTCAGTTTGTAGCTTTAAAGCCAAACTTCACTGCAGCCCTGGAAATATCTAAATGTCATCTCTATATTATACCTCACATCTGGTGCGGCTATCGCCCCGCTGGATGATTGGCCACAGTCTTCACACCCCGGTACCAGAGTCTGATGTCTGTGGTCGATCCAAACACCCACACACACACACACACACACACACACACACACACACATGCACGCATGCACACACGCTCAGGATCTGCAATCTGGACTCTGACCATTTGAAGTGAGAATTCCTCTACACTTTATGGTTTAGGTTCTGCTCAAAAAGCAAAGTAAAATATTTCTTTTCAAGTAAAGATGAATTTTAATATCAAATAATCTAATTTTTTAATTAATAAAGCAAAGGGTATTCCAGAGAGGCCGTGGGATTTTCTTAACATGAAAGGAAAAAGAAATCATGGATTCACCCTTCAGTCTGGCTCCACTCCAAAAATGAATATCCTGGTTTGGCACAAACGACATACTTCATCTGCTTTTAATGGAAATCTATCCAGTAAATCATTCATAATTAATCACATTTTTTGAAAACCGTCCTTTCTAACAATGGTGAAGGAAATGATGCAGTCATGGAGCCTGTCCTTTATGTAGATCCCCTCCAAAATTAAATTTCTTTCATGGCACATGTCCCACCCTTACATCCAGCTTCATGGCAATCCATCAGGCAGTTTAATTGATGGTGTGGGGGGTGGGGGGGAGCCTCTATCTGGATCCATGCAGGAATTTAATGGGCTCTTCAATGCCTCTACCCACACAACATTTTTCATGAAAATTAATCAAGTACTTTTTGTGCAATCCTATTAAAGTCAGACAAACAAACAAACAAACAAACAAATGCTGAAGAAAATGTGGAAAATGGGAATTCATTTAAATAAAAAAGAAGACACAGAAATGTACAAAAACAAAAATCTGCATAATAATGAAAGTAAATACAGTCTTGATTAAATTAAAGACAAGGCATTTCTGCTGTTAGAAAAATGGAAAACAAGGTTTTTATTGAGTTACGAGAAAAAAGAGAATTCGCATAAAAGTGTTTGTTTTAATCCTCACCAGAACAAATTTTTCAGTCCAGGGTTCTAGAAGCTGTTAAAACTCAACTCCTCCATCTCCACGACTCCGTCTCAGTATCTCCACACATAAAACACATTCATCAGTTCTCTCAGACACGGTTTCCATTCCCCATATAACCGCTCCAAACACAACAGATAAATTATCATAGAATGAAACTGATCGGCAACAAGTCGCTCTTAGAATAGATTCTGTTGGATTGGCTTCTCAACACCCCCCCCCCCCCCAGAGTTTTTACTACTAATAGAATGTGTTGCATTACACATTACGCCATTGACAAACAGGCAAGGTAAGCAGGTAAGAGAATATTCTAATATAAAGCAGCATGTCGTCACCTAACTCTGCTGGGTGGGGGTGGGGGGGCTGAGGTAGAAAGGCAGATGTTTTTTTCTAACACACATGATGGATTCAGTGAGCAGCCCGGTTATAAATTTCAAATCTGGAAGGATGTAATTATCCCCTTGCTACTCTTTTACCCGTTCAGAGTGAAGGGTGCCCCCGCAGACACAAGACGCAGTTCTAGGATTTCAAAAGGAACCGGGTCAGTAACTACCTGGTTAAAATAGAGTCGTCATCTCACAAGTGGCCGGTTGGTTTCTGGTTAGGATTCTCAGTTCCGTGGTTCAAATCCGTCCTAAAACCGATGGCAGCGCCATGTGGCTTCCTTTAATGTACCGTTGCTCCTTACGAGTCTGTTGGCCTCTGGAGTGTGTGCACGCTGTGGTCTGTATGTGTGAAACACAACGGGAAAAGGTCTTTATTTCCTATGATTTGATTTAAAATCAGATTAGATGCAAACAAAACCAGTCAAAGGAACAGTTCTGCTCCAGGCTTCCTGCTGGTGGTTTTGTGACGACACTCACAATGTTCTGCTGGGGTTTATTCAACTTATAAGATTCCTTATACTGTCTCAGCTTTATTAAAATAAAATAAAAAAAGAAATAAAATTAATCCACGAAAGGCAAACTCCATCCACAATCGAGATGACAATAATAATAATAGATTGATATAGTTTTCTCGACGGCGCATCATATCGTACCAAACAAATTGTAAACAGCAGGAAGAGGCAGAGCCCAACATAAATGCAAAACGAGACGGTCGAACAGGAAACTGGTCAGATTCCTTATTAATGGGTCCATTTTGATCCGTGTTCCATCTTGGTCCAGCATCCACATCCGTGTCTTCTGCTCCTCGGCTCAGGAGCATCCAGAACCACCCGTGGTGCTCAGTGTGTTCGTGTTGTTAAGCAACAAATCCCAGTGTGTGTGTTCACATCCCAGTGTGTGTGTTCACATCCCAGTGGGATTCTAGTGCTCTTCTCTTCTCACTGATGACTAAAAAGCCATCAGAGCGTCCAGCGTGACATCTTGATGGAAGATCATTGTGGTCAGAGCTCTTTCCTCCTGTTTTGTTCTTTCACCTGCAGCTGGGCAGAGATGCAGCTCGGGTTGGAAAATGATTTAATTCAGACGTTGAACATGGAAAAAAAGTCAAGATCTCATTTTATCTTTGTCACTTTGAGAGGTTTGCACGTTGATATTAACATTTGGCCATCACAGAGCTCCACGACTCTTAATTCTGTTACTCAAACGACTTTAACACATGATCGCGGTAGAATCACTCCAAATTAGATTTCTGCCATTTGAATAGTGATTTAATCATCGCTTCATTGCTGTCTAATTTATTGAAATATCATCGTGGATTTGTTCCAAATGGTTCCGCCTGTATTCCCCTCAGCGCCATCTGATGTCTTTCTTCCATCTGCTTGAAGCTTTGATGTCTCTAAGTAACAGTTTTGCAGATGATGTAAGCCTTCATACAGTAAGTAGGTCAAAGCAGGAGAGGAGCACTCGGGCATTCACATCAGCAGCCATGTGTTCATTTGTGTGAGGGTGTCATTCATTCACAAGGGCATACACACACACACACACACACACACAATACAATACAGTACCAGAAAACAAATATAAAACACTTCTGAAACAGACATTTGTTTCATTTGAACTGTTTGGGTTTGAATTTGTCTGACAGAATGACTATAAATGAAAATATTAATTACTGTATATAATTGATCACTTTGTCATAAATCAGCCACAGAGTCCTTGGAACAGTCACTGCACTCATTAGACTTTTAATTAAAATACTGAACTAAGATAACATTGCTATTATATGAAGGGTAATGACACATAATGGGGGAGAGTTAAATCTCTCCCTGCTTGTTACGATGCGTAACAACATTTGAGTAGTTAAATTAAAGTACAAACATTCAGTTACTTAATTGTTTTTGTACTCTGCTGTCACTATCTCAAACCTTGCTTTGTCCTTCAAATGATGTAACTTAATTATTCTGTGGCTCGTGTGAAAATACAACTCAATAAAAATGGATTCATAATTATTCTATGATGCTGACACTGACATTTAAGAGTACTCTTGGTTTTTTTCTGCTCATTAGAGGCTTATGTTCATCTTTAAACCAAACACATTGCAAGCTGCTGTTAAATACAAAAAGAATACTAATATCATACTAACTTTGAAGAAATTTAAATTTGCATACAAACTAGATTGTACTTATTTATGGTGAAACTGATCAAATGTTATTTGAAATTGTCCATTTTTAATCTATTTTATTCCTTATTTAAAAAATGGACATTGCGAGGGGCTACTTTAAAGTGAAGCAACAATATCTAGATCGCCTCCTGGTGGCTGGTTGACATGCAGGTAAGAAACATTTTTAACAAATCTGGTTTCTGTGATTTTTTTAAAATATAATATTGCTGCAAAAAATGAAGCATGGATATATTTAGTTTTAATTGTTATTATACAATTAAAACCAAATTAAATCAGGCTGATGTATATTGGCAGAACTCAACCCTGCATTTCAACTGAAGGACTATACTCCAGGTAATTAGTCCATAATGAAATGGTGACAGTCATGTTTGGGATATTAAGATAGATTTTTGAAGACTTATTTGATCTGAGGGGTAACATGAGGCTTACAAGGTCAAAATAATTTCACTTTTAAAATAGCAGTGCTTCAACAGCTGCTCTGCCTGACTTTGTTGGTGAATAACCCAGTTAATCCATCCTTGGTCTCTATTTTTTTCTTTCCCCGTGTCTCTAATAAAAGTTCGGATCAGTAGAATCTGTCCTGTAGAGGCAGAAGTTTGTATTTCCGACAAAGAAACCTCATGAGGCTCTGATCTATTTGTATGTGAATCAAAAGATGACTACTCAGACAAAATCAAAGCTACCGTCTTTCATTTTATCCCTTTTTTTTTCCTCACACACCCACGCCATCTCTTCGGGTCTATTCTCTGCTAGAATGAAGGTTAGCTTTGAGATACACACTTATGATTTTTCATAAACTGAATGATTCAGAAACTCTATTGGATCTTTTCTTTGTTGTTTCCTGCAGCCTCTCCAGATGTTTGCATGGATGTCTGAAAGAACACCAGTGATCACCTTACTTATTTGACTTCCACCAATTCAATAACTCTTTCACTCTATTCACTTTTATCTCTTGTGAATGCATCACTTTTAACCAAAAAGCATCGTTTAACTTAATCCACCACCACCTCTCCATTGTATCTCTCTGTAAATACAGCATATTTACACTATAAAAAGTTACTGAGCGCTGCCTATGGACTCATTATTACCAGGTTCAGGACATAAATTTCTCTATATTTAAACTTCTCCTACTCATGTTAATTAGTCAGCAGACTGGGATTACGCCACCAAGTGACAGGATGCTATTACTTTATTATTTTTGGTATCATCATTGGTCAGACTATATGTTTTTAGTCTTTAAATTTGGATTTTAAATGATATTACAAGGTTTAATAGATGAATGAAATTTGTAATGTCAAAATTCAGTTGAAAAACAGATTATTCTGCAACAGATTCATTAACAACGTAGTTTTTTCCCCCCATAAATTCATCAAAACCAATTCAGAAGCCAGTGTTTTAATTGCATAAACAAATAAATAAGTGATAGTTGAATAGATTAAAAGTTCACAAACATCATTCCTCAAAGGTAGATGGTTAAAAAAAACCATTTCTAATAATTCAGAGTCAGTTTTGTGATAAGTGTTTGGTGACACTCAACAAGTAATAAATGTGATAAAAAACAAATGTTAGCTGATATTTGAATGATTACAAATCCAACAGAGATGGAACAATTTAAATCACGTGGAGACGTGTTCCTGATTGTCTGCGATGAGCCCAATATTCACTCTGCTTGTAGCTCCGATTTGGTCTCCACACACTAGAACAGTATTTACTGTTCTGGGCCACACAAAGACAGAAAAACAATAATTTAGCTAAAAAACATCAATTCTCCATACAGTCAAAGGAAGAACTGTGCATTTGTGTTCTATAGTGCATACGACACGTTCCTGCACAACATATGGAAGCATTTTAACAACAGAAACATGTGATAATTAAAAATGGAATACTAAAGCCAAGGAAGTTCAATGTATATGTTTGTATTTCCTGGTGTGGGACGAGGCGTTACAGACACACACTGTACGGTTCATTGATTGGCTGTCTACTCATGGTGTTCATCAGGGAGACGAGTGAAGGTGAGATGCAGTTCTTCTTCCAGGAGAGGAAACCAGGCCTCTGTGGAGGTGAGCTGCATTACAGATTGGTGGAAAAAAAAAAAAAAAGGAAGGGTGCCACAGGGAGATTGAAATTGCATTTAGAAGTGAGCTTCACAGGGGATAGACCGAGCCGCTTACGCGCCGTAGCTTTGTGAATGCTGTCTAGTTATGAAATGTTGGTGTCAGCCACTCATGAAAGATTCATAGCTACAGCCAGGGTTTTGTTGTGTGCAGTGTGTAAGAGTGGTCAGCATCCGTTGTCTTAAAGGTTATTTTTTTGCTCTGGAGATAAAGTGGGGCTGCTGCTTTGTGAAAGCTGCAAGAACAATAATAGTAATTTATCATTCATTTATATTTCTACACAAAATCCATTCATATAATTATTGTTCTTCATAAGAGAATAACCACATTTGAAGGTCAAAGAAAAAGAAATGTTTGGCTAATACAGCCATGAAAACCAAGGGAGGTTGAATGAAATGCATGGAACAAAATAATCTTGGATAAAATGTCAAAAGTATGAGAGATCTAATTGAATTCAACTGCCTCAGTCAAAGCTAGAAGTGTACGGCCATAATAATAATAATAGTAATAATAATAATAATAATAATAATAATAATAATAATAATAATAATAATAATAATAATAATAATAATAATAATAATAATAATAATAACGACGACGATAATAATAATAATAATAATAATAATAATAAAGATAATAATAATAATAATAATAATAATAATAATAATAATAATAATAATAATAATAATAATAATAATAGCACAGACAGAACTTCCTCAGATTCTGTTGCGCCATAGATTTCGCCCCAGGTGCACATGCTGCTTTTGTGCTATTGAAAGAAATGGTGGGATTCTTTTTTACCGAAATTATTTGGATGTTTGTGTAGGATTATAAAAGTTAATACATAACACACTGTAAGCCTGCATGCATACTGTGCACTTTGATATACAGTACGTTATGCGTGTGCACAATATATATTTAAGTATGGAAGATATACTTCCACAGTGCAGACTGTTTCAATTATGTCATTTGTGATATGTAATATGCTGTCCATGGGCTCTTATTTTAACAAGTAGGGCTTTGAATATTTTTTGTTTTGTTTTATAATTTGGTAATATTACTATTTTTATATAATATTTAATGTTGGCTGTTATATACAGTATATATATATATATATATATATATATATATATATATATATATATATATATATATATATATATATATATATATATATATATATATATATATATATATATATATATATATATATATATAAATGTTCCTCTCACCCTTGTGGGGTGGTATTTGTGTGTCATCCTCAAGCTCGGGTCCTCTACCAGACCCCCGGGGAGTCTGAGGGTTCTGTCAGTATCTTAGCTGTTCCTAGGACTGCGCTCTTCTGGACTGAGGCTTCAGATGTTGTTCCAGGAATCTGCTGGAGCCACTCTTCCAGTTTGGGGGTCACTGGTGAGCATCTTACACCCTGCTACCACATGCTGGACTGACTCTGGGGCTTCTTTACATAGCCTGCACCTTGGGTCAGATGTACTGTGGTAGATATTGGCCTCTATTGCCCTTGTACTTAGGGCCTGTTCTTGTGCTGCCATGATCAGTGCCTCTGTGCTGTCTGTCAGTCCAGCTTTATTCAGCCATTGGTAGGTCTTCTTGATATCAGCCACTTCCTCTATCTGACGGTGGTACATGCCGTGTAGGGGCTTGTCCCTCCATGTTGTCTCCTCCTCCTCCTCTTCCTCCTCAGGTTTCTGCTGTCTAAGGCATTCACTGAACAGTTCATCTGTTGGGGCCATCTTCCTGATGTACTCTTGGGTTTTTGATGTCTCATCCTGGACAGTGGCCCTGATATATATATATATATATATATATATATATATATATATATATATATATATATATATATATATATATATATATATATATATATATATATATATATATATATATATACAGTATATATGTACACAGTATATATACAGTATATATATATATATATATATATATATATATATATATATATATACATACATATATATGATATGTATATGTGGATATCATTGATTCTGCTTCACTACATTTTTGAAATGTCATGAAATCCTGAGCATCTTAATTATTTTTTATTGCTTTAAGTGAATTATGTATTTATTTTAAAATCTGAGCACTGTGGGAAACTCTTGATGAAGCTAAGACGTTGGCATTGTGCGATTTTGTGCTTTATGATTTCTCCTCAAAGACCTGGTCTATTTACTGAGTGCATTCAGTGAAATATAAGTGGCTGCACTACAAATGAAAGACAGGTTCACAGGAAAAAAGAAAGACATAGAAAAATTTTTTTCATTCCTCGACTCCAGAGGTGTCAAAGACCTCAAATGAAAGAGAAGTGTATGAAACCCTTCCAAAAAAACAAAACAAACAAACAAAAACCAACATACAGACCTGCTTTATGAATATTCTGAAAGGTTCCAGGAGTTCATCAGAACATCTGAATGTAGTGGACTCCATCAATAGCCCATCTGTGCTATAACACCAAGGCCACACAGTCTCACACTCCCGCTTCCTTTCTTGCTGTGCTTCTCTCTTTCTTCTCAGAAACACACAAGGCCATCCATTCAAACCCACCCCCCACCCCCCACACACCCCCTCCAGCTACAGCAGTCCCTTGAGGTGACCGAAGACCTGTTTGGTGGCAGAGACAGCCCAGCTCGGTGCATGTTCTCCTCTGATGATGAGGCTCCCTTTCTCAACCACAATAGTCCTTTTTCACAATCTGATGATTACAGCTTGAGGAAAATCACGAGGGAACCTTCAGTATGTGTGCAGTACTGACCTTACATGTAGTAGCTGTGATGCCTAAGTACTAATTCATTTTTATCATGCTATATTTATACACACACACACACACACACACACACACACACACACACACACACACACACACACACACACATATATATATACAGTATATATATATATATATGATATTTATTATATTTATCTTATACTATATATTATTTAGTATTATTTATTTATTTATTCCTTATTTATTTCTTAGTATTATTTCGTATTATTTATTAGTAAAAGTTTTCTAAATAATTTTAATTACATTTTTATTACACTGCATATATTACAAATTTGCATTTGTAAAAAATAAGTTGTTTAAGATCTTAGACTTAGATTCATGTCTTTGGAGTTTTCAAAGATGTGATCAACTCAACTTTACTCAACTTTATGCAGCTTTATTTCAGTAGGCAATCACCAAGAATGGATTGTCAATCAGGCAATGCAGGATCCAGTGTTTTGCCACATGCTTGCTGGTTTTTCTTCCATTTTTTAAATCAATTGCTTGTGGAGGAGTTTTCCTCAAAGGATTGAGGGTCAGATAGTGGAGGGTTGTGTCTGATGTACGTATTGCAAGTCAAGTCAAATTTCTGATACAAATTAAATTTACCTGAGTCCTAATTTACTAAAATTGTGAAGGCGCATCATCCAAATGCATGAAATGATAAAAAACCTTCATAATTTAGTCTCCAGGGATGAAATCTAAAAACCTCCGCTATCATTTATGGCTGAAATACTTTTTTTTTTTTTTTTTTACTGTAGTGTGACTGAGAGGATGACTGTCATATATGACGAGGAGGCAGGGGGGACGGAGAGCTGATGACACGGAGCTGGCACAGGAGGGAGAGGCGCGCATTGTGGGCTCAGTTGGCGCTGGAGAGAGGTGCGCGCTGCGCCTCGACATCACGTCTCACTTTATAAAACACTATCGAGGAAAACTAAAGGAAGCCACGATGTGCAATCAAGTAAAAGGAAATCTACAAGACCGGTTCCCTCTGAAACTCCCTCTGTTGTTCCACTGACGGCTTCATTCTGCCCCATCAACCGCGATCTGTGCGCGCTGCTCGTCGCATGAGTCCATCGACCTGATGGGGGAAGAGAGGCGCTGCGCGCCGCTGCGTTCCGCCGGCTGGACCCCAGCTTCTCCTCCTGTCCCTACATGAAGCCTCAGTCTTCACAGAAACTCTTTCCCAGTGTGGAAAAGTTGGGATTTTCCCTCCCTTCCTCTACTTTTATCGGTGAGTGTGTTTATATCTTCTGTCTGATCCGTTTGGCTTCAGATCCGTGATGTGTTTTCAAAACGAGATCGTCAGGTGCGCAAATGTTATTTCCTGTTTTTATCAATGCCAATGTATACTACAAAACTGTAGATAAACATTATCAACTCACCAGGTATTTATTTAGAACTGTCAAGTCATTCATGTTTTAATTTTGAAGGAACCTCACTATAACTTGCACAAAGCATGGGTAACAAAAAATGTGGAGTTGCCTCCAATTCAACAGGTTTATTTCCCAGTCAGTCCATCCCTTGATGCTCAAGACTCATGTAAGTAGCATTGGGGGCTGATGCTTGTCCAACCAATCAACAGTGGTCACTGTTAATCATGTGTGTAAATAAATATGGTTTTTGGTCCAAAGGTTATTTAGTTTTATACAACTCAATCACGCACAAGAGGAATCTGTTATAGGATTGAGATGTTTGTAGAAATCATGAATCATATATGTCATCTAAACCTTATTGTGAGGTTTTAGGGTCAGACCTTTTTTTTAGTTGTTTTTTTTAATCAAATACATCATTTGTGTAACACTATAGACCTTTAAGTAAGCTAGAACCAATCTCTAGACTCATGTGAGGAGTTATGATTAAACAAAAGCAAAGACAACGGACTAATGGGTGGAAGTGAACTGCTCATGTGTTTATTTATGACATAAATATGGACACCCCCACCAAAAAGGCTCTAAATCTGGCTGTGTTGTGAGATATTAGTGTTAAAACCTGATAGTGATGCTATAGATTGTTACGGAATATCACCTATTCCTGAAAACTGGATTACATTTTGAGAATATCTTGTTTGAGTTGGAATTAAATCAGAGAAAACTGACTCAAAATTGAATTGAAAAAAAAAAAAAAAAACCTCAAACAAACTTTAAAGGACACAACCTTCCTATTTGGTAAAAAGTGATATTTTGGTGATGGTCTGGTGTTCTTTGTTTCTTTTATTTTGTAATCTCAGATGCCATTTGGTTTTGTGGAACCTGAGCTGTGAGGACGAGGAGGACCAGTTTGAAGACCGCTTCGCCATGGCGACGGGAGTGGCGGCATGGCTCCCTTTTGCGAGGGCGGCAGCCATCGGCTGGATGCCCGTTGCCAACTGCCCCATGCCCATCGCGCCGAGAGACGAGAGGAAGAAACAGGACGAGCTGATCGTCCTGAACGTCAGCGGCCGTCGTTTCCAGACGTGGAGGACCACGCTGGACCGCTACCCCGACACCCTGCTGGGCAGCTCCGAGAAAGACTTCTTCTACAACGAGGAGACCAAGGAGTACTTCTTTGACCGCGACCCCGACGCCTTCAGGAGCATCCTCAACTTCTATCGGACGGGCAAGCTCCATTACCCCCGCCACGAGTGCATCTCCGCTTACGACGAGGAGTTGACCTTCTTCGGAATCATCCCTGAGATCATCGGGGACTGCTGCTACGAGGAGTACAAGGACAGGAAGAGGGAGAACCTAGAGCGGATGCAGGACGACCAGGAGGAGAACAAGGACCAGAAGCTGCCCAACATGAGTTTCAGGCAGACCATGTGGCGGGCCTTTGAGAACCCCCACACCTCCACCATGGCCCTGGTCTTCTACTACGTCACCGGGTTCTTCATCGCCATTTCAGTCATCACTAACGTGGTGGAGACGGTTCCCTGTGGTTTCACCCCCAGCCAGAAGGACATGCCATGTGGCGAGCGCTACACGGTGGCGTTCTTCTGCATGGACACGGCCTGCGTGATGATCTTCACCGTGGAGTACCTGCTGCGTTTGTTCGCCGCGCCCAGTCGCTACCTTTTCATGCGCTCGGTGATGAGCATCATCGACGTGGTGGCCATCTTGCCGTACTACATCGGCCTGGTGATGACCAACAACGAGGACGTGAGCGGGGCATTCGTGACCCTGCGTGTCTTTCGAGTGTTCCGCATCTTCAAGTTCTCCCGACACTCGCAGGGCCTCCGGATCCTGGGCTACACGCTGAAGAGCTGCGCTTCGGAGCTGGGCTTCCTCCTCTTCTCGCTCACCATGGCCATCATCATCTTCGCCACCGTCATGTTCTACGCGGAGAAGGGCTCCAGCTCCACCAAGTTCACCAGCATCCCAGCTTCCTTCTGGTACACTATTGTCACCATGACGACGTTGGGGTGAGTAACAGACGTGAACACGGCCATGAAGACTGTGAGGTATAAACAGTATTTTCCGCACTATAAGGCGCACCTATAGCCTTTAATTTTCTCAAAAACCGACAGTGCGCCTTATAATCCAGTGTGCTTTATAACCCGGTGTGCCTTACATATGAAAGAATAGTTTTAGAATAGGCCGTTCAATAGAAGGCGCGCCTGATAATCCAGTGCGCTTTATAACCAGTGCGCTTTATAATCCATTTCGCCTTACGTATGTAAAAAAGTTTTGGAATAGGACATTCAATCGAGTGTGCGCTTTATAATCCAGTGCATCTTGTAATCCAGTGTGCCTTATAGATGAAAATAGTTTTGGAATAGGCCGTTCATTGAAGGTGCGCCTTATAATCCAGTGCTCCTTATATATGAAGAACCATCTTAGAATAGGACATTCAATCGAGTGTGCACCTTATAATCCAGTGCATCTTGTAATCCACATGGACTTTATGATCCAGTGCACCTTATATATGAAAATAGTTTTGTTTCATTCATTGAAGGTGCGCTTTATAATCCAGTGCACTTTATAATCCAGTGCGTTTTATATATGAAAAACAGTTTTAGAATGGGATATTCGATTGAAGGTGTGCCTTATAATCCAGTGCCCCATATAATCCAGTGTGCCTTACATATGAAAAACAAGTTTTGGAATAGGACATTCAATCGAGTGTGCGCCTTATAATCCAGTGCATCTTGTAATCCAGTGTGCCTTATAGATGAAAATAGTTTTGGAATAGGTCGTTCATTGAAGGTGCGCCTTATAATCCAGTGCTCCTTATATATGAAGAACCATCTTAGAATAGGGCATTCAATTGGAGCTGCGCCTTATAATCAGATGCGCCTTATGGTCCAGTGCGCCTTGTATATGAACGAGTTTTGGGATGGGTCACTCATTGAAGGTACCCCTTATGATACAGAAAATACTGTCCATAGACATGCTCACACTGCAAGCATTGTTTGATTAATTTCTGCTATAGTGTATTTGTGTTTGTCACACACACATCAAGCGATAGATTCAGATAATAGAAGCACAAAATGTTTTTGGTGGATTAGTCTAATTAGTGGAATAATTTGTATTAACCCCTTTGAATATTCTTGAGCTGCCTGCCCACATGTTCCACCGTGTTACAGAATGCTGCAGCTCGTCTGAGCTGCCAGTGTGAGTGGAGGTGGGCGCGGTAGCATTTATGTACTGTGGGATTCTGCTTGACTCACTCACCAAATAATGAGGCAGTGTTTGAACAAATACATCTGAGCTCTTGAGAAAATATGCATGTGAGACACTGACTCATTCGTGCACGATTGATCTTGAGCTACGTTTTAGTGTTTTTGTTCTTAAAATAATCTTTTTTTTTCCACTTCGGATTTTGTCTTTGGAGAATACAAAGCTCGACATGACTGTGACGTGTAAAAAAGGTCTGAACCGCTGTGATTGAAATGCCACTTCTGGCAGAAACAGTTCAAATTAATTGGCCAATTTGTAACAGTCCTGATAGAAATCTTTACAATTTGTCCCCCTTTGCAACCTTGTGGTATTTAGACACACACAACAATTTTATCATCAACACTTTCAGTCTGGGTTTTTTTTACGTGAGCTTCTACACGTCTTTTGTCCTAATTGATGCCCCACCAGCAGCACTTTATTTATGGCTCCGGCATTCAGTCCTAAAATTACTTTGAGGAATTCATTTAACTGCATTATAAAGTCAGATCTCTGCAGCGCCTCAGGGAAGTCTCCATTGAGAGATCCGCTGTCACCTTTATTGTGATTCCACTACAGGCTCTTAATCTTTCACAAGTGCTTACTGAGATTTAGTGGCATGAATGACAGGGTGAACTTGAAAGTGTTCCAAAAAGTTTGGCTGAGTGAAGAACTCTATTATGAAGGTAAAGTGGGAGAATATTTATGAGTTCCTTTAAAAAACTTTTTCTTTTCCTCACTCTCTTGGGAGATAATGCTGTATATGAAAATGCAAAACATGTCATTCAGGGAAAGAAAATGGCAGAAGGTATGTCAGTTTTGTGGTTGCGATATTTCAAGTGGTCAGGTAGGATTATATTAAAGGAGTAGAGTTTGTCTGAAAACCCACATGCTCATTTTATATTAAAGGGCAGGTCAAGATGGGAGGATTTTGATGTGTCAAGTCAAATCCACAGTTTTCTTCTTTTATTTGGAAAATAAAATCTTAAGATCAGATAAGCTAATATGAGGCTTCTGCAATGTGTCGCTGCAGAAAGTTACAGCACAAAGCTTTAATGAATGGATATTTGTATTATTAGATTTTGGAAATAGAATTCATTATTGATATACAGTACGTTATAATAGATGTTGTTACTTTTATGCCATGTGATTGAACTTTGAAAAATAACGTCCGTTACTCGTTTTATCACAAGTTGTCATCACCACCACTGCAAAGAGGAGGAACTACTGCTGAAAGCAGTAACTCCATGTTCATATGCTAGTTTAAAGTTGGAATCCTTGTATTTTCATGATATTCCTAATTATTTTATGTACTTCCAAAATATATGATGAAGTGTTTTGGCCTGCTTTGAGCTCCAACATTCCCACAGCAGTCCTGAGTTGAAGAGATCTTCTCTGAAATGACTATCTAGGTGTCACGTTTCCCCTCATTTGAGACTTAACAACAGCGTTGATGTGGACCGTTTTCCTCCTTCATCAAATTTAGTAGTAGTTTTCCTTCTAAGGAGTTGTATATGTGGCTGCTATAGTTTCAGAATTGTAAACATCTATTGTTGTTAATTCTCAGGTTATAATGGATAAATTAACTTTGAACATTCTTTACTGAAAAACATGCCTGACCTTACCGATACGACAATATCTGTGTGTATGTTTAAATGCATCATAAGCATTAGAACAGTACCTTTGTGCTGCACATGAAAGGTACCAAAGAGTCAAGGTGACAATACGATGCAAATAGTGACCCCTGAGCATTGAGCCTGAGGCCATAATGGAGCCATTACCTCCTACACAACAGGAAGCAGCTCCGAGAGTCATGTTCAGCTCTTCACCAACCGAGAATTGACATTTGCAATTACAAACCTATCATTTGATGCATTTTCCTTTTGTTACAATTATGTGAGCCTTCTAGGCCACGTTTTTTGTTTACAGGCACGGAATTATACATATTTAGATACATTTCTGTGCCATATTAAATCTGAATTCAAATGCAATACAATACTGCAGATTTTTCTCGGCACTTCAATAGCAAAAAGAGCTTCCTTTCCCATTGAAAACGTGTTTTTTGCCTCAGAGCAGCGATGTAGATGAATAAAAAGAAAAGCTTGTTTTATGTCTGTATGAATTCAGTTCGGGACTTTGTGCAACAGAAACAAAAAAACCCGAGATATTTATAAAATGAGGCCGTAAAATAAGAAGACATATTTTTTTATGAAACAGTTCAAGGCTTTGGTTTCTGAACAGGCTTACACAAATCTAAATATGATTTGCACAGTATCCAGCCACTCAAAAAACCATGCACTACAACCTAATCTAGTCTTCCCATCCAATGCATAGCTTACCCCGTCCACATACCTATGGGAAAAAAATAGTTTAGTCTCTGCACACTAAACATTTGCATGTAATTGGGTTCAGTAAAACACGTTGAAATGGGACTGGGAGTACAGTGTGTTCCCCACAACCTCCTCCAGGTTCACTTTCAGCTGGAAGCCAATAACTGAAATCTTTCACAGCGTTCTGTCCTGGTTGTTCACTTCACCTGCTAAACAATCAGAAATGGCCTTTCAATGCACTTGACAAGTGGTGTGAAAATCTCAAAACTATATAGAGTGCAGGAAAAACACAACTTGTTCTCATTCTGTGTTCCTGAGTTATATTGAAAAACGAAATGATCATAGGAGGAAAAAACAAAAAAACACGTTATTTCAAATGCACCAATTTTTGTTGGACATTATAGGTCTAACAAGTGCTTTGGGTTATTGCACACATACACATATATACTGTATATATATATGTATGTATGTATTTTCGTATGTCCATATTCTTTTCAGAATGTTTGTTCACACTTCTGTTAAAGTATGATGTATGATCAGATGTATGATCATAATTTTGCAGGAATCCTCTCCTTGTCACATTGAATTCCATCGTTTCCATTTCTTTTCCTTCTCCCATCATCCCTCCATCGTGTTTCTGTATCATTAGGGTTAAAGATGCCAGTGACAAAATATAACACGACCTCTAAATGGTCCGTACAACACGATAAGATCCACCCTCTGGTTCTCCTGATGTTGAACTATCTGGCTGATATTGAGTGTATTTATTGTGCTGCTGTTTTGGAAATAAGCCAAAGTTTAGTGCTAAACTAAGTGGATAAAAATGCCTCTTCTCATTCTGTGAGGTGATGATAACATTTTCTTCTTTGGCTCGACAACAACCAGACACACACTCTCTCACCCGAGGCCCATCCACCACCAGACAGTGCTGGAATTTGTTTCTGGCTGATAGTCAGCTTTTTATATTTAAAAACCATATTGAAGGAAATCTCACAGACTACATTGTCTGTAGACTGAGGCACACTTTGGTGAGTGTAAATGTAATGCTGGTGATGTGAGACACATTTATTCAGAACAGTTAGGGTTCATGGTCGACCTGTGATGCTGTTGCTCCTTCATTCAGTTTGTAAGATAATTTGAAGTGTTTTCACTTGATTTTTCCTTTTCCTGTTCATTTTACAATATAAATTTCACAAGGCAAAAGATATTTATTTATTTCATAGCCGATTGTGATCTATTGCTTTTTCAAAAATTATTCAATTTTTGTACAGACATGTTTGAAATGTTCCTAATATTTGATTATGGCAGAAATTGAAATAGTTACCAGTTGTCAAAATTATACCTCAATCAAACTGTCTCTATTATTTCCATTTCCTCACACTCTAATTGATATTGGTACAATTCATATCTGGAATCTATTTTTCAGTCCATGTGGGTCTTCATGCCGGATCCAAAGGGGTTCACGGGAAAAAATTACGATGAGGTTCATGGCTGGTGAGGCACTGACTTCATCATAATCACATTTACGAACACATGAACCTACAGTCTAGCTGATTCACCATTTAATTAGCAGCAGTGAGTGGGCTATTTTTAAATTCTCAGAGCAGAATAATTAACCAATACAAATTGTAACACAAATTAACACATTTGATTAAAAAAATTGTTACCTACATTTTTGTTTCTATGTTTACTTATAAAATGAAGTCCATAAGCAGCTCCTCCTGAACAAAAGCATCGATAACTTGTTTGTAGCTTACTGTCACTTATTCTGCAGCAGAATAGTCCTAAGAAAAATCTCTGGGATCATCAGCGCCCCCTATCATGAGGCAGGAGAAATGCGTGCCTCACTTAGTGCCTTTTCCCAGTTGTTTCAGGACCACTGAACTCCAGAAAGACGTTACACACATGCAGTTGTTGACAAAAAACACTACATTATATACTGTACATCAGCTAAACTATGGAAATTTAGTTCATAGAGCAAACGTGTTTGAACATTTTAATAGCGACATTTAAAGAGATAGCATTACGGTCTCACTGTTTAGCTCGACAGCTAGTCCAGTCATTGATCAACCCATGGTGATCAATGATTCACCGCAAGTCTCTAATCAGTATTTCAGATGTAAATGTGAAAATTCAGCAATTTTCGGTAAAAATAAGCTAAAATTAGTGACGTTAAATTTATAATACTCATCACTGGAAAAAAATAACTATTTCTTACATTTTCCACTTTTTTCTTTCCTGACTGCACGTCACTGTTGCACAATATACTAAAATATTTTTTTCAACTTCCACTAATGAAGTCAAAATTTGAACCGTGACCATTGGTTGGTTGGTTGGTTGGTTGGTTGGCAGGTTGGCTGGTTTATTTGTTGATGGATGAATATTACTGTAGCTGGGCCAGGCAAGGAGCCGTTACAATCTGGAGTAGATTCAAATAAAGGGCCTCGTCAATTCTTTGTAATTATTCAAGAAACAACTGCACCGATTTCCATTGTCCACGTGGAGTCTGGGTCAGACGAGTCATCCAGATGTGTGAAGAACTGCTTGGGCCTTGGCTGCACATGTGTTCTACGTACAAGTTGAATACTTTATTGATAAAATATGAACTTTTTTAAATTTGCAATTTGGAGGGGAAATATCTCCCCCTTGAAGGTGATTGGTAGAATGAAATGTACGTTTTCTTTTCTTTGCTTCAGCACCAACCACAGACGTCAGGAGGCCTTAACTAACGGTGACAACCGTTAGTTAAATTTTCATTTGCAAACCTGTAATTTAATTACTTTCAAACACATTTTCACGTCGTCCCTGGTGCTTTGACCAACCCCTGAAGTACACTATGGTGATTTTTTGCAGGGTGTAGTGAAATAACTTGTATATTTATCAACTCAGTTCATCTATTAGCCTTCATAGGGACCATCAAAGAAAACATTTAGAAGAAATACTGGAAAAAAGTGATGCGGTTTCAAAATAGCAGGTAGTAATGGAACTAGCAGCAGCCACACTGAGTTGTCGAGGCTGCAGCTCTTCTATTGGGGTTGGAGGTCCATAAATGACGTCCAAATGTCAAATATATTTGGAAAACCAAATAGCACGCAGACGCATTAATTTGATAAAGAACTTTGGCATAAAAAAAATAGAAGAAATAAAACATTTCGCAGTGATGTTACGTCGATGACAGCGTGCTTTTTCAAAGCTGTGGAAGAGTAGACAGTGTCTTCTCCAAGAGAATATACTGTAGGTACATTCATATGCTGATTCATCAGCCACTTTCTGTGTCCAGGACTGGGAGGGGTAAATCAGCCACAGGTGGCTGGTTAAAGACTTGAACTGAGTCTGAGCTGGGACTTGTGTTTCTGTTGGAGTCAGACGGAGACACCATTGGTACCATCGTTGGCTTCAGTGGGACGGACTGCTGCTGCAGGAGAAAACCTTCTCTCTTTATTTCTCTCCATCCCCCCATCATCTTCCCAGGGGAATGGCTATTTTGAGAACAAGGCTCTGCGTGTGAAAAGGACTTATCTTCTTGAGCTATAATCTGATACACGATACGGGACAAACGGATGATAGCAACAATTTTTCTTTACCTGCCCGACAGACGTGGTCGTTGCCGTGCCACAGGCTCTGCCAACTCTCTCTCGTCCTTCTAAATCCATTATTAACCTCAATAATAAAGAAATATTAATGAGATGTGTATTGAAATGTGACTCTGGGGTTATAATTAGAGTCTTTCTCCCAGTTGTGGAGTCCTGGTCCTGGACAGAGGCTCGTTCTTTAGTGGAAAGTGAGAGAAAATATTGTTATGCATGTAGGTCATGTTCTCATCTCTGCCTTAATCAGCAGCTATATATAATCTGCTTCTTTCTTCAGAGAGACTTTTAGCTCGCTTCCTACTGTGTTCACCCTTCAACGTCTCTAGTAGATATTGTAGACGGGGCCTACAGGCCAAACAGCAGGAAGAGGGAGGTCAAGCAATCCGTGCTTCGGTTTCTAAAGTAACCAATGATGGGGGGCTGGTCAGCATGGGAAGGAAGTGACCTGGACTCACTGAACATTAGCTCAGATTTGCTCCGTGTTGCACAAAATTCAAAGAATTATTGTTTTCACCATTGATCAACATGAATTTATTTATTTATTTATTTGTTTATGTATATATGTATGTATGTATTTATTTATTTATCTATTTATGTATGTATTTATTTATCTATTTATTTATTTATTTATTTATTTATTTATTTATATATATATATATTTTTATTAATTAATTACTTAATTTATTTATCTATTTCCACATGAATTATTTGGTGCATTTCCTCTTCTTGTATTTACTTGCTTTTTTTGTTCTGTCCCTCTCCGTCTTGCTCTATTCCCTGTGTGCTGTATTGATCCCCTGATTAAACTTATTGATGATGACGGTTGTCTCATCAAGGAAAAAACATGGATGGATGGATGAACAATATTTCTATCTGAATTAGTTTTACTTATTCATATGTCGTCAGTATTTTGTCATTAAATCCCTGAGCTGCACTTCTGCGACTCACATCCTGCATAACGTCCTTCATCCTGTCATCAGTCCATGTCCACTTGGGTCATCTACACTGTGTTGACGAGTGTTTGTAATTACTGCCAGCAAGCTATCCTATTAATCTGGTTGTCTGTTTGTTTGTTGGATCACACGGGGGGGGGTCAGCATGAGGCACAAAAGACATCATCAAATTAACTTCTGTGCATGAACTGCCAAACAGACGCATCCAAATAAATCAATGGATTTTTTTCTCACCTCACTTCACTCTTCACTCAGATGAACACCAGGTCACATCGACACGGCCTTATTAGACGTTCCCTAAAACTAAGAAAAATCCCAAAGCTTGTGTCCCTTTGATTTTGTTGGTTTAGAGCTGAGGTAACGTCACGTTTTTGCTGGTCTGACATTGGAGCAGATCAGTTACAACATTTCCTTTCATCTGGATGTGAGGCTGTAATTCTACTTTAGGTGTTAAGTTTGAATGAAAAATAAAAAGAACATTTTATAGTCTAACAAGATTGAAGCTGACAATATTGGCAATATCTAAAATTTAATTTGACAAACTGATTATTAGAATGAACTGATTATTAGAATTAAGTGGTTCATGCGTTCCAGGAACCACACGCGATTAACAAATTCCGCAATAGAGCGACAAACTATTTATCATATTATTTATGGTAATTAAAACATTTATGAACCCTCCCCATACTGATATTAAACCACCTTTTTTTTTTAACCTTTATTTAACCAGGCAAGCAATTAAGAACAGGTTCTTATTTACAAATTCAGCCTGAACAAAGAGCAGAGGCCCTTAGAGGTGTGGGGGTGGGGAGGAAGGCTGAAATAAACACAAAGTTATACATTATACAGAAAATATAAAGAAAAATAAATACAATACAAAAGAGAATGAGAGAGAGAGAGAGAGAGAGAGAGAGAGAGAGAGAGAGAGAGAGAGAGAGAGAGAGAGAGAGAGAGAGGGAGAGGGAGAGGGAGAGAGAGAGAGAGAGAGAGAGAGAGAGAGAGAGGGAGAGGGAGAGAGAGAGAGAGAGAGAGAGAGACTCAACAAGTGCAGCTGTCAGCTACAATTTCATGCAGGTTTTGTTTAAAAGCAGTGAGTGATATGGGGACAGTGAGTTTGAGGGTGTTTTGAAAAGTGTTCCAATCATTAGCTGCAGCGAATCGAAAAGCACTGCGACCAAAGACAGTAGGGGCTTTAGGGATGGAGAGTTTGATGAGCTTCCTGGACCTAAGATTGAGGGCAGGATGGGAAAAGTGTAGAAGGGAGGAGAGGTAGGGAGGTGTTTTTCCTAGTATGGATTTGTAAATGAGGTGAAGCCGGTGGTGGAGCCGTCTGGTGTGGAGGGATGTCCAGTCTACCAGGTTGTACAGGTCACAGTGGTGAGTTCTGAATGGAGCGCCTGTAGCAAAACGGATGGCAGAGTGGTGGAGAGTGTCCAGTTTACTAAGGGTAGAAAGGGAAGCCATCCTATAGATGGTGTCACCATAATAAAATATGGGCAGGATGGTCATTTTCACAAGCGTGCGTTTGGCTGAACGGGTCAGGGAGGCCTTATTCCTGTAGAGGAAGCTCAGGTGAGCTTTGACTTTTGATTGCAGGTGCTTGATGTGGATGGTGAAGGAGAGGGATGAGTCCAACCAGAGACAGAGGTGTTTATAGCTGGTCACAAACTCCAGTTCAGAGCCATCAGCACAGAGGATTTTAGGGGCAGTGGTGGAATCATGTGTCCGGTCAAAAATAATGCATTTGGTTTTCTTGGTGTTGAGTGAAAGATGAAGGCCATGAAAGAGACTAAGTTGTAGTATGGATGCTGCAGAGTGGAGAGAAGGGCCTACTGAGTATAAGATGGTATCATCAGCATATAGGTGAAACTTGGAATTGCCGGCATCCTTGGCTACATCGTTGCTGTAGATGGAGAACAGCGTTGGTCCCAGGATGGAACCTTGAGGCACCCCTTTCACGATGGGAAGAGGGTCAGACAGGACATTTACAGACTTTACTTGCTGAACTCTGTTGTTTAGGTAGCTAGCGAACCAGTTGCAGGAGTGTGATGACAGACCGATGCTAGTGAGCCTCTGCAGGAGGATGGAGTGGATGACAGAGTCGAAGGCTTTGGATAAGTCAATAAAGGCAGCAATGCAGATCTGTTTGGAGTTCAAGGAGGTAACAACATCATCCAGAACCTTCAAAGTGGCTGTAGTGCACCCGTGGCCAGGCCGGAACCCAGACTGTAGGTTGGACAGAATATCGTTAGAAGCAATGAAGTGGCCGAGCTGTCTATGAACCAATTTTTCTAGGATCTTGGCCAAGCACGGTAGGATGGATATAGGTCTGTAGCAGTTGGGATCAGAGCTAGAGCCACCTTTAAAGAGTGGAAAGACCAAAGCGGATTACCAGTCTGAAGGAAAAACAAACAGCTCCAGAGACATGTTGAATAGATACGAGATGGGGGTGGCAATGACAGGAGCAGCAACTTTTAAAAATAAGGGTTCGAGCCCATCAGAGCCAGCTGACTTGTTAGGGTCCAGTTTGATGAGTTCCTCTAAAACCTCCGAGGTCAGGATGGGACTAAAGGAGAAGGTGCCTGAGCAGGAAGGTATTGGTAAAAAATGATTGGGCAGCAATGGGGGACTTGGCAGAAGAGACATGGACTGAGTTGACAAAGTGTTGATTGAGAAGTGAAGCCATATGAGACTTATCAGTGACAATATATATATATATATATATATATATATATATATATATATATATATATATATATATATATATATATAAATTGTTTGACAGATTGATTTTTAACACCAGCAGTTCGAGAAACTTGGGAACAGACTTTGACAATAAAATAGAGCATTGCAGATGGTCCTTCACAAAGAGAGCCACGCCCCCACCCTTGATAGCTCTGTCCCGGTGAAAGACATTATAACCTGGAATTAAAGTGTCAACATCCGCAATGCTCCTTCTTAGCCATGTTTCACTAAAGCATCAGGATTTTCAGTGTGTATCCAGGATTTTAGCAAATCAAGTTTAGGTAAAAGACTACGGATATTGATGTGTAAAAAGCCCAGGGATTACCGTTTACAAAAATCATCAAACAACAGAGTAGGAGCAGTAGGACTAACATTAACTCTAGCAGGCCCTGAAATGGCCAACATGAGAATGATTAACACACGACAAAAAGCAGTGCTAAAACATTGAGAGATTTCATCTTTCATTGGGGGCTTGGTTGAGATGAAAGAATCGGAACTACGTAGCTGTTGCAATAGCAGGTTAGAATACAGCGGAACAAGAGCTGTTACACACCGAGTAGGAAGACCAACAGACATTGTAGTCCAAAGGGATGAGCCCAATGCGGATGATGAAGGCCCAGGTTGGAGCTAGCCAATAGCCAGGAGAGGTTGGAGAAGGTCTTTTCTATCTGTATTACCTTTAAAACACTCTGATAGACACGGAACATAGCGCACTTCCTGATGCTGTCAGCCAATAGAATGCACATACAGTGTCACATGACTACCTACTAGGGGCGGCAGTGGCTCAGCGGTAGAGCAGATGTCTTGAAGACAGATCGCCCAGCCATCGGTGGATCAATTCCCGCTCCCGCCAGAACATCTCCAGAGTGTGAGCTGTGTATTATCATTGTAATACGTGATTGGTGTGCAAAATTGATCTCTTTTGATTTGTTTTTTCATAATAAATTCAAAGTTTATAGGCTAAATATAAAATGTCATATGTTGTTTTGTTAATAATTTAGGATTTTCTTCCACAAAGAACTGCTATGGACAGCTGTGGAGTTTGTAGGGGGAGCAGTCTTTCGCATTATTGATATGGTGCTTTTGTATGACTGCTTTTTTTATGGCTGCTTTCAGCAGGTTGTGTATTTTTCTGCTCAGCTGAACCTCTGAGGTCAAAACGAGTGGAGCTTAGACAAAATAAGAATAAATATTACTGACCTTTTCCAGCCAAGATGCTCTCTGAGTCAGTTTCCCAACATAAGGTGTTTTGATAGAAACCTTTCCAACTTAATTTAGCTCCAACATAAATTCAATTGACACCTAAACTCATTTGAAAAATAATTCAACTTGGATGGTGGCGTATGAGAATATAAGCTGTCTCTTTTCTTATTTCATGGTTGTTATTCACTGTGCAGTAACTGCATGAGTGATGCCATGATTAGCCTCTTTTGTAGCAGCACAAAGTGGACCAATCAAATCATCACATTCACATCACATGCAAACCCAGTCAGTTTGGATATGGTGTGTCCTGCTAACTGTTGCTATCTCACACACAAATGCCTCATCAATGACATCGTTTAACGATAACGTTTCTTTTTTACTTTCTTGTTTCCTCATTTCCTTTTATTTTGCTTTCAAAAATGTGAAAATAAAAAAAGAACCTGAGACCAGAAAATAAGAACATTACAACAGTAAGATAATAAAGATAAGGAAATGAGGACGTTAATAAAGGAAATGAGTAAAGGAGGAAAGATGAAAGAAATACTGCTGGGAAAAATAAATAAATAAATAAATAAATAATATATATATATATATATATATATATATATATATATATATATATATATATATATATATATATATATATATATATTAGTTTGATTTTTATCATGTTTAATACATTTTGAAACTGGAAAAAGAATTACTCAACAGCAATGGAACAATGACAACATGAAATTTACATGTTTTGTCCACCATCTGCAGGAACACTTCAACTGTAAACCCAGCAGCCATGACACCTCAGTGAGTGAGTCAGAATAATGAACATTACTTTAATAGTATTGGTGATTAAGCTGAAAGGTAAAAAGGAAAAGAGTTCAAGTAGATGTAGAAGCGTGCAGGAAAAGAAAAAGCACCATGGTTGGATGGAAGCCATGTGACACTATTAAGTCCAGTTTCCAGTGTACCATCTTAAGATGTTTGTATCAGGCCACAAAGAGGAACCGTGAATGACACGGCGTGCTATGTGCTCCGAACAAGACGGGTATTTTTAGACGCTCGGCCCTTATCTCGTTTCACAGCCGGCTCAGAGAAAAGGTAAAGAAAAAGTTCTTCTAACCTGGTGCTGAACCGACGGGCTGAGAGGAAGGACTCCGACGAGGAAACCGTGGAGACGCCTTCACTGCAAGATAGTTGTTAGGTTGATCGATGGATTGATGGCCAGCAAAAATGAAATAAAGTGCAATTAACATGGTTTTGATCATGTTTTGATTGTGCTGTTTTGTTTGAGTAAATATAAAGCTATGAAATGAAATGCACAGTAAGTAAATGTAGATTTAAATGTAGTCTCAAAAGCAGCCCTACAACGCTATATGTTGCCTTCCTTTCACACTACGCTTAATTTCATTTTTATATACAGCCAAGGATATATGTGAAAAAATATTAGGTTTTTCCTTTTTTTTGTTTGTTGGAAAAATGTTTGAGAATAATTGTGATTGGACACTCAAAGCCAATCAACCTTAGATATGGTATACATTGACGGATTTACATGCAAGAGAGGTAACATTTATATAATGAAAATAACAAACTAAATAACATCACAAAGTGATTAGAGCCTGTTTGAAATGATCATATCATAATAAAGACATAAACTTTCACTTTTGGCTTCATATGTACGGGAGTTATTTGTGCTTTTATTTTGTGTAGCAGTAAAATACATCATATTAAACGAATTTAGGTGACTGTCATTCACTGTCAAAGTTCTGTACATACTGTTTTTAAGTGATTTCAGTCTAAAAATTCTTCAGCAATAATACATTTCAAAGGAAACAAACACCATATATTTCCAAGGCCTCCACAAATCCATACCCATCTTCAAGGAGGTGTGCAATTTAATTACGGATGACATTAATGTGGCACATCTCTCTTGAATAAACAGCTCAGTGTGGCAGGTCTTTGTAAAATTAAACCTTATGTCTCTTTCAGCAGGTTATTAAGAAGGTTATAGATTTAATTCAGCATCTGAACGTCCTGTCAGTTTGCACACTGTGTATGGCAATAGATTTTGTCAAAATATGGATTGGTTCTACTTCTGATGACCGCTATGAAAGCAGATGTTGTCTCTTTTGACAGAGAGCCTATTAAAAATTATCTAATTGCCATGAAGTAGTGATCACAGCTTCTGTCAGGAGAGATTTCACATCTAACTACATTTTTCCTTTATCACATTGATAAAACAATATTAATTCTAAGCCACTTGAATAGTCACATCCTGTGCTCTTATCATATACAGTACTGCGTATAGCATGAAAGGTTATTTCCAGGTAATGTTCAGTCATTCATGGTTTTGTATGGCTGTGATCAGAGGGCAAAAAAAAAAAGGGTGTTGATGCGAGGTGAGGTCCTATCATCATGTAAACAACTAAAAGGCTTTGTGTTCACACGTCCACAAAATGTTCAACTGTAATTCTTATTTGATTCCAGTTTTCAGTTGAGAATCAGAACCTATTTTATTTTCTATGTGCAAGTAGGTAGTAACAGCTGTGTGGAACAACCGACTACAATGTTTGCCTTTTATGAACTCAAACATGAGTAACACCGAACCCTAAGAGCGTACTGTATTATCCTATTTTTAAATAGAGAACCATGAACTTCCATTTAATCTATTCTGTGTTGTAAAGAAAGGGATTCAGTGCAGACTAATGTGAGAGAGAGCTCTGGTCAGTCTGGATGAGCAGCAGAGAACCCAGACGGCCTGGTAATGGGAAAAAGCAATGCATGCATGGACTAATTGGGCTCAGTCCACTGGGAGCTGGTTTGGAAAGAGGAAGGCAAGGTTTGAGTCCAGCATGGACCACAGTATGGAGTGTAAATTGGTAGCTGAAGATGTGCCAGTTCACTCCAAGGTGCCCTTGAGCAAGGCACTCTGAAGGTGCTGATGGTGCAAACCCATCACTCCACCATCTGTCCACAAATGCTTGTCTATAGGACCTATAGGCTGTGTTCTACTTCAAGATATTGCGGTAAAAGTCAGATCTGGTTAATGTACTGTATCTCTGTGTTGTATGTAGCTATGTAGACTTGAAGGAGAAGCTGGAAGATGTTTCTCTGTTGGATGAGAGGTAAAAAGGTTTTCCGACAAGTCCAGATGACTTTAGAGAACACATCTACCAAGACCTGGACGTCTTAGAGTCTTCCCAGGCATCCTAAGATGTTCTTGGCCTCAGTGGTCTTGTTTGATTTTAGTCGAAGAAAAGTCTTTAAGACTTGGAGTTGGGTTGACAGAATGCTCCCATCAGGTTTTATTGGTGAGTCTAACTGTAACTGAACTAACAAAGACACGGAGGATTTCTTTTTTTTAGATTAATTAGCCAAAGATTCTATAAAATACATAACTGAAATTATTTGGCCAGTAACATATCTGGAAATTTAAATCAACATAACGAGCAGCACAGCGGTGCAGTGGGTAGTGCTCATGCTTCACAGCAAAAGGGTTGTGGGTTCAATTCCTTTCTGTGTGGAGTTTGAATGTTTTCCCCATGTCTGCGTCAGTTCTCTCCGGGTTCTCCGGCTTCCTCCCACCAACGAGAATATACAAATTAGGCTAATTAGTCACACAAAATTGTCTGTGAATAGTTTGTCTTTCGTGTGGCTCTACGATGAGCTGGCGTCTCATCCAGGGTGTACCCACTCTTGCCTGAGAGCGCCTGAGATAGGCTGCGGTAGATCTGTGGCCTACAATGTGGATAAGACAGGTTGACTGTCATTGTCTCATCTTCAAGACGACGATGTGAAACTCCTCTGATACTCAAACTTTTTTGACAGGTTTTGAATTGGATCTATTGGATATTCATGGAAGTTTAATAAAACCAATTTAGATATCTTCAGACGGGTATTAAATCTATTAAACACAGACCGCACAGGAAACCAGCTGGTGTATTTTTCACCACCTTGGCCTTCAGAAAAGCACATTGGTTAAAATGTGTTTCTCCTGCACTGTGAGTGACTTTTCTCGTTCCTCATCGGCGTCTGTTACCCATCTGATGGCACTGTGACAGCTGCTACCATGTCCTCATTGTATCACCCTGTGATGATATTAAAGAGCTCCTTGTATTTCTTTCTTACACTGGTCACATGGTTGGTCGTTGGGTCTCAATAAGACTTCTATGAGGATTAAATCAAATAAATAAACATACTAGGACTTGTTGTTTTGCTGAGAGGACAGAAAGTCCCAGCAAATGTCAGGTACATTTGAAGATTGAAAAAAAAAAATTTGAAAAGGAATATAAACAAGTGCTTTGGAAAAAGAAGAAGCTCCTATTTTCATTAGGTTTTGTTAGTACTCATTTGTGAAGCCTTACATTTCTGAACGGTTTATGCTTTCAAACAAAAAAGCTGATTATGATAGGACTGCAAAGCAGTCAGAAAACTAAATAAATACTATTATCTACAACGTACACACTCAGAATTATTACAGTAAAACCGAAAATATGCCAGGTCTGATGCTTTCCCAATCAATAAAGTAAAAAGACAGTGGTTCATTTAACTTCAAGCATACAAGCATTCTGTGAAGCGTCCTCTTGCTACGACTAAGACTAGCAGTACTGTAGCTACAATAGCTCGACATGTAATGTTTGTTAAGCCTGTTGTACATTAATATGCTAAGCTTTCAGAAAACATTCCATGGAGGCAGTATTAGAAGGTTGGCAGGGTTTGCTAGGTTGAAGCATCCTCTGGTGGCAGGTTAGAAGGTTGGCAGAGTTTTTCTCGATGAAACCACCCAACAAACACGGATTGATCCCGTCTCAATGCGAGAACGGTTGAAATGCAGAAATTCCTCAGTTTAGGGAAAAAAAGTCTTTACATAAAATGCTGGCTGGTTTGAACCAAGCAAGTCTTTCTCTCTCTTTCACTCTGATCTGAGAGGAGGAAGGAGTTTGTAACATCTTTGCACATCTATTCACTCTATTTTTTGGTTTTTTATATGTTTGTACATGCTTTTGTGTACCTTCATTTAACCACGATTACGCTCTTGGATTTTGTGAGATGGAGAGAGGAGAGTGTGGTGTCTTTGCGTGTTTATTCATTCAGTTTTTTATGCTTTTTTCTATATGTATTCACATTTCAGTTAATGACGGTTACATCGCTGTAACGTTGGGCAGTTTGTGGGGCTTTTGCGGAGATTAGCCGCCAGAATGGTTACGCAGTCGCCAACCACCAACCCGGAGCCACAGAATGACACGCAGTTCACGGATAACAGCACAAAGGATGGACAGAGGGATTTGGTGGAGGCTGAGGGGGCCAGAGAGAGAGCTGCCAGGATGGTAGAGTCTCAGCTGGAGAAGGAGGAGGAGGACGATATTGTGATAGACGAGGAATTATTAAAGATAGCTCCTAAAAGAAAGCAAGAATGAATAAAGCGAAGAAAATTGCTAAAGAAACACCTGAGACAACTCCTGATACAAGTAGCTCTGAGAATGAAAGCGACAACAGTTTGAAAGAAGCCATAACAGAAAAATGTGATTTGCAAAAAATAAAAAAAAAATCCTGCAAGACATGAAAGGTTTGAGGACCAAAGTAGAAAATGTCTTTCCTGACCTCAACATGTTTCTGGATAGCGTCGGTTTTTGTATAAAAAATCCAGAAGGAATTGACCAACCAGTTTTTATGAACCAAGAAGTTTTTTAGATTGATTAATTTTACTTTTTTTATTAGCTTCTTCAATCAATGACTAATCTCTGCCTCTGATTGGCTGATTCTTGATGCGAGCCAAATGTGTCAGGGTCAGAGGCAATTAGTGGCAGAAAAGGAAAGAGAGGGCAGTTATTACTTGACACCGGTCTGTTGCTGTGTATCCGTGTGTGTGTGTTTGTGTATAAGGGACATCCCAAGACGCAGTTCTGTGTCCCATTGGTAGAAAAATTTACTCACCAGTGTGGTACATCTTCTTCTTCTTCTTCTTTTCCTTTCAGCTTTTCCCTTCAGGGGTCGCCACAGCAAATCAATTTCCTCCATCTAGCCATGTCTTCTCATCCTCTTCTCTCACACCAACTACCTTCATGTCCTCTTTCACTACATCCATAAACCTCCTCTTTGGTCTTCCTCTAGGCCTCCTGCCTGGCAGTTCAGAACTCAGCATCCTTCTACCAATATATTCACTATCTCTGCTCTGGACATGTCCAAACCATCTCAGTCTGGCCTCTCTGACTTTATCTCCAGAACCTCTAACATGTGCTGTCCCTCTGATGTACTCATTCCTGATCCTATCCATCCTGGTCACTCCCAGAGAGAACCTCAGCATCTTCATCTCTGCTACCTCCAGCTCTGTCTCCTGTCTTTTCCTCAGTGACACTGTCTCTAGACCAAACAACATCACTGGTCTCACCACAGTTTTGTACACCTTTCCTTTCATTTTAGCTGAAACTCTTCTATCACACATCACACCTGACACTTTCCTCCACCCGTTCCATCCTGCCTGGACACGCTTCTTCACCTCTTTTCCACACTCTCCATTGCTCTGGACTGTTGAGCCTAAGTACTTCAAATCCTCCACCTTCTTGATCTCTTCTCCCTGTAACCTCACTCTTCCACTTGGGTCCCTCTCATTCACACACATGTACTCTGTCTTACTGCGGCTAACCTTCATTCCTCTCCTTTCCAGGACAAACCTCCACCTCTCTAGCTTCTCCTCCACCTGTTCCCTGCTCTCACTACAGATCACAATGTCATCTGCAAACATCATAGTCCATGGAGATTCCTGTCTAACCTCGTCTGTCAGCCTGTCCATCACCATAGCAACAAGAAGGGGCTCAGAGCTGATCCCTGATGCAGTCCCACCTCCACCTTGAACTCCTCTGTCACACCTACACACACCTCACCACTGTCTTACAGTCCTCATACATGTCCTGCACCGCTCTAACATACTTCTCTGCCACTCCAGACTTCCTCATACAATACCACAGTTCCTCTCTGGACACCCTGTCATCAGCTTTCTCCAGATCTACAAAAACACAATGCAGCTCCCTCTGGCCTTCTCTGTACTTCTCTATCAACATCCTCAAAGCAAATACTGCATCTGTAGTACTCTTTTTTGGCATGAAACCATACTGCTGCTCACAAATGTTCACTTCTGCCCTTAGTCTAGCTTCCACTACTCTTTCCCATAACTTCATTGTATGGCTCATCAGCTTTATTCCTCTGTAGCTGCCACAACTCTGCACATCTCCCTTGTTCTTAAAAATGGGCACCAGCACACTTCTCCTCCATTCCTCAGGCATCTTCTCACTATCTAAGATCCTGTTGAACAACCCAGTCAGAAACTCTACTGCCACCTCTCCTAGACACTTCCAAACCTCTACAGGTATATCATCAAGACCGACTGCCTTTCCACTCTTCATCCTCTTCAATGCCCTCCTCACTTCATCTTGACTAATCTTTGCTACATCCTGGTCCACAACAGTCACCTCTTCTAGTCTTTGTTCTCTCTCATTTTCCACGTTCATCAACTCTTCAAAGTACTCTTTCCATCTTCCCATCACACTACTGGCACCTGTCAATAGACTTCCATCCCTATCCTTAATCACCCTAACCTGCTGCACGTCCTTCCCATCTCTGTCTCTCTGTCTTACCAACCGGTATAGATCAGTCTCTCCCTCCTTACTGTCCAACCTAGCACACAAGTCATCATAAGTTTCTTGTTTGGCCTTTGCTACCTCTACCTTCACCTTACGCTGCATCTCCCTGTACTCCTGTCTACTCTCCTCAGTCCTCTCAGTGTCCCACTTCTTCTTAGCTAACCTCTTTCTCTGTATACACTCCTGTACCTCCTCATTCCACCACCAAGTCTCCTTATGTACTTTCCCTCCAGATGACACACCAAGTACATAACCTCTACAATTTACTCTTCAAACAGAAAATTCACCTGCCATTTGCGCTTGGGTGGTTGTTAGTTTCAGACCCAGCACGTAATCCTTCGATAGGACGATAAGAGTTCTCTTTTATACCAGTGTGCAGGCAAAAATAAACTAGAAGATTTAAATGAGTTGTACTGTGTCTCGGTATTCTCACAAAGATTGCAGGCATTGGTCTCTTTAGAATGCAGCCGTCAGGACCAAAGAGCCCTACAAGTAGCGCATGTGCACAGTTGTGCACTCCTTGCACATTCTCATCGAATTTCTGCAGCGCAAAAAATAACATTCAATACAAACGTATTAAATAATATCTAGTATTAGATCTAATCTAATTAATGAGATCAATAATATTGTTTTCTTTACCATTTTGCATTGTAACTCAGTGAGTGACAGGTGTCCAGCCAATGATACGTTAAGGTTCACTTATGCTACGCAGCCAATCAGAGCATTGACGGTCAAAGTAAAAAATAAATGCGGTTCTTTTAAGGTGGAATGACTGTCGGAGTTTATGTAATAGAAGAATAAGCGTTGAAAGTGAGTGAGATTTTTTCATCATCTAAAGACACACTCTCATATTAGTCTCAGGTGTTTGATATCAGGGCCATTAAGGTTGTTACTGGTCTCTTTACAGTATTGTGTGTTCTTTAAGAGCTTGTTTAGACACCAGAGTGGTTTCTACCTCTTTCTAAGTGAGCTATAATGAGACACCAATGCTAGTTGAACTTTTGACCCGAATTAATGGAACCTTTTGAAGCAAAGGGTGTACTCTACTTTTGCTTATGAGGGTGTGTGTGTGTGTGTGTGTGTGTGTGTGTGTGTGTGTGTGTGTGTGTGTGTGTGTGTGTGTGTGTGTGTGTGTGTGTGTACCTGGCCTTTATCCTTCCATTTATTCTGCTCGTCTGAATTACTGTTGTCAGTTGTTCATAAAAGTCTTCAGGAGATTGCATAGTTTTTTCCACACAACCATCACCTCTCATCCAGCACTGATTGCCATCATAGATTTCTTGCTTTTATTTTCACTAATGGAGGTGGGGGGGGGGGTGTATTAACACTTTTCTTTTCAAGCCAAGGGTTAGAAAATGGAATCAAGGTCTGCTAATCATGGACTCATGGCAGCTCATTAGAAAAAGTAAGTTCAGCTCCAAATGTTTGTTTCGGTGTCCTTCACATGAAACGGTCTTTTTTCGTTCAGTCAACAGCGTGTCATCTAGATAAATAATTTGTCAATGCCTGCTGGAATGAAAGAGTGCTTTCAGATCTAACTCTTTATCAGCGAAACAAAGTTGTTTGTCTGCGTCTGCCAAAGGAAGAATGAAAAGTACATTTTATAACATGGAAGCTCAATGGTTGGACTGAAGAACAAAAAATCATTTTCAGATATTGTCTCTGGGGTTAGCAGACCTTTGTGTTCACAATTACAGTTAAGATTATAGTTAAATATTATGTTGACCAGGTATTAGCCCTATCCTTCCTTTAAAATGCTGCTGTTCTCAGAGAACAGTCTCACTTTTGTGTCGTGCTGCAAAATCCTCTCTTAAATTAGTGAGTTAATAGAGAGATGAATGTGAGCAGCAACAAGAACAAAGGTTTGGTTAGCGTGAGTATTATTCTAATTTAGTTAAGCTAGTTTTCATAAATATCATCAATAGCTGAAGAATGTGAGAATGTTAATAGTTTTGCAAAGTAGTGGACAAACATGGAGTAAAATAATTATATTTTAATGATTGTATGGTTTGAAATTGTTACTGCATTTTCTACTATGGGAAATATCAATGTTAATACAAAGTTAAGACCAAAGCATCCAGCAGTGAGTTCAGGACCTGACCTCCTTATGTTAACATCTATCCAGCTGCTAGGGAAAAGTGAAGGATGTGAAACCGTCTTCAGAAGCAAAGTGTTATTTAACTGTTGTCATATGTCAATCAGAAGAAGTCATTTTAATAATGTTTTAAAATGAAAAAGAAGACAGGAGTACAGGAAAGGCAAAAAATGGAAATGAGCAAACAAAAATCAGCAGTCAGGAAGGGTCAGTAATGCTCAGATAAACAGCGTAACGCAATCCTGTGTCTAACTTTATCACAAATATGCAACAACAAAAAAAAAACTCTTCAAAATACTGAAAAAGCACATATTTTCCATAACTGATTGGTAGACATTAAGTCCTGAAAATAAACAAATTTATCCACCAGAAAACCCTTAAAATTCACTCCACATAGAAGAATTCAAAATGCTTTAGGTAATGGAAAACCAACAAACAAAAATGAACAATAAGTGTTTCTAAAAGGGACTTCTGAGTGCCCATTTTTTTCCCCCTTTCAATGATTTAAACCCAGTCCTGGTCCAGTTCCAGGTGGCGCCTCAATTCACTAGAATTTACAGCCACTAGGGTTAAACAAAAGGTGCAGGTGAGTTGTTCATTTAAAGTCCGAGCCGTGCTGAGTGGAACCCTGGCAAAGCATTTATTCATCATTATCTGTGTCCCCCAGAAATGCACCTCCGTATTGGACAGCTAGATAATTATCACGACGCCGCTGTAAGTGATAAGCTTATCTTTATTGTGTAGAAGACTGGGGTTGCTGAACTTCACAATGAATTGTTTGTAGTGCCTCTCGTGCTACAAAGGAAGAAAATGAATCAAGTAAATAAAACAAGAAAAACAAAGATTCAGTCAACAGCCTGTTGTTCCAGAAATAACTGGCAGACATACCACAATAACAAAAGACTGTAGAGATTCCAAACACCATGAATACCAAAGGAAACAGTCCTCTATCACCGCCTGTATGCACACACAACACTTCACGAAGTCGACTCATTAAGTTTCAAAAGTTTCATCAACTCTTTATAATGGGGATCCTAATAATATCTCGTCACAGTGAAGCGCTGCCTGTGTTTAGACCATGTTGGAAATATCTTGTTAGCACCGAGTCAGCCAGAAATAAACAGGGCAGCTCTTCAAAAGTTTGGCATCACCATGGAGACGCATCCCAATGTTCTCCTGTGGCCTTTTCTTTCCTGTCTTCAGATGAAGTGGCATCACAGTACGCGGTTTCAACAATATGCCCCCCCCCCCCATCATCTTCAGCGTAACAGACAGGCTGTCTGGTTTGGTGCTCATCCTTGAAGCCGTTCTTGTGGTGGTGGGATCTCTGGCCCACTGCCAGAGGAGGTGTTCTAGGACGCCAAGCAGCAGAGCACTTCAAAATCATCTGGTAAATGTGGCGTCAAGTGATTCATCCAAAACTTCTCAAATTCACACTTTGTTATACGAGTGTGTTCAACATCAAGGCTAAGTAATTATTCATTTTGATTTGTGGATTGATTTTGTCTTATCAAGAAAACAATCTTACTTTCTCTGCACCACAGAGAAACATTAGGAGAACGTAAGGAGCTCCAGTCGGTGCTGGTTCCGTGTCTTTTCATTCATTAGATGCAGGTCGATGGGGAAAACTGCAATCACATGTTTACAGTTTTACAAACAAAATTTGTCAAATTAGCAAATGATTGGAATGAGACCAACACCAGTTCATCTGAAATGGATTATTGGTTCATAAAATGATATATTTGTGGGATTAAAAGCATGATTTATCCACAACGTGCAGTAATCCCTTGTTTATTCGTGCTTCAGGATGCACGGCTTCACTATATCGCCGATTTTTAGTCGGTAGTCATGTGATACCGTGCTCGCATTCTATTGGCTGATAGCGTCCATGTGTTTAGTACACTTTCGTGTATTAAAGAAACACTTTTGTTTGAAACAAAAGCGTTTTAAATAGTCTATAAAAATGTGGGAAAAAGTAATAAAGATAGAAGGTTTTTAGCAAATTCTTTTGATTGGGTCTTTTAGAATGCTAATGAGGAACTACAGGAGCCAGAGAGAGCTACAAAGAGTGTTCATAGAGCTGGAGAAAGCACATGGTACAGCACTAACAGAGGGGTTGTGATGTTTTAAGAGAAATTATGGACTAGCTGTAATAAGTCAAAGGGCGACAGGATAGAGCTGCTGTCAGGAGGAAATGATCAAAATACAAAAAAGAACACACACGTCTGTGAAAGAGAACACAAAGGTGGCAGGTGATGCATGGAAGGGGGGCAAGAACAGGATGGGATTAAAAAGAAAACTCTTAATGTGGTGCAGCTTCCAGATGCTTTGGGAACTGTTTTACGTGGTAGAGTTGGACCTGCCTACAGATTCTGGTGCCTGAGGGTGGACAAAGCAAACCCTTTAGTGTTGTTGGTCTGCCCATCTGTTATCTACTGTATATCTACACACCAGAGATGTGAGTCAGAGGGATCGTATTATGTTAATGGATGAGTAGTCACTGATGAAGCTAACTAAACAACAAGATGACCACTTGAGCACCAATAAACTCCCTCAGCGCACCAACCCACCCTCTACCAGTCTCACTCTGCCTTTCTATCCATCAATCCAACTCCCTTTTGCTTCTCTTCTATGATTTATCCCATAATGTTTCTTCTCATGCAAAAGTGTATTAATGTGATGCACACGGTAAGACATAGACCAGCCAGAGGATCAGTTCTACCAAACACACAGGAGCAGTTTCAAACAGCAGACGAAAAGCCGTGATGTTGACGCCTAACCTGTCAGGGCTCCTGCACTCACAGCTCTGGATCAAAGTGATCTCTGTAGTATTTTTCATCTGACCAGAACAGTTATGAGGTGCAGTGATCAGACGGAGAGCTGATACTGCCTCTAGCCTTAAGCTGCATTCCCAGTACATGGTGCACGGTCTGCAGGACTTGACCCAACATCGGCTTTGGCGTCATGGAGTCTTGTGACAGATGCATCAATACCTGTCATGATCCTCTCATCAGTCATCAAAACGTAACAGCTTGGCCATCATTGATTTGTGTTGTGTAGAAAATTCCATCCGTTCCAGGCATTGCTGTTGCATCTCTCTGACCAATCAGCGGTCTGCAAATGCCTCATGTGACGTCTTTGAACTGCAGTGCATGTGGTACAAAGTATTTATGACCAGATACCAGAAACTTTGTAGCTCATGAAAAGCCAAAAAAGGAGAGTAGAGTTGGGTAAAGTTGATGCATTCTGGTTAAATTTATCATGATGTTCTGATGTGGGTCTAGTCCTTCAAATCAATAGATATTGATGTCTTTAAAGAAAACCAATAATTCAAAGGAGGTAGAGTAGATCTTAACTGAACATGGTTTTGTATATCAGTGATAGAAATGTGCCGTCTTTCAGTCACAGTTATCACAAACTCACCTGCAGTCAAAGCTTATATATATATATATATATATATATATATATATATATATATATATATATATATATATATATATATATATATATATATATATATATATATATATATATATATATATATATACATATATGAGCACACACCCTATGCTTGAGGCCGTGAAATTGAGAAGAGTTTATTGTTAGTGTATTACAGTATTTGTTTGCTGGTTATTCTAGAATCTTAAGGACGTCTGTCTAGCATTTTGGACAGACGAGTATCTATCAGTGAGGAGTGTCTGTAAATACGTCCTTTGTTGAATAAAATGTTTTATACTTCACTGCAGCTAACAAAAGTGATTTTGTACCTACTATTATTATAAAATGTTTATTACTGTTTCCCATGTGCCTAAGAGGTGCAACATGTTTTATTTACCTGATTTATGTGCAGTAATTCAATTTGAACTCAGTGTCAGTCGGTACCTTCAAAGCGTCAAAACCTTCACCAAAGCCTTCACATGACACACACTTCCTGCTCCCTCGTCTTTTTTGTTGTTACCAAAAAAAATCGAATTACTGCTTGGTTGTGATGTTGGCTTGTCTTTGAGTGCACTAAAACAACTAGGGGGTGAATAAACACCAGAACTGACGAAGACCCAGAAGAGAAAGTGGACAGGTCGACCAAACCTTATAAATGACTAAGGAGCGTGCTGACATACTCTAATCAAATATACATTTATTTATTCCATAAATTCTCTTTGAGTTGTCTGTCACTGGATTAGATGTTTCTCACTGTTTAAATGCACAAATAGTGTTTTTACTTCACTTGTATTTGCGTTGTTGTCCTTCTAACCCTGTTTTTGACTGTATGACGTCAATTAAGAAGACAAAAGACCCCGTTTCCCCGAAGCGACCGTGATGGTGTAACTGCAGCCGATCAAACAGAAAAAAAAAAATCAAAGTCCAGCAGGATGATAGACGACACATAAATGGATCATCATGGAGGGATGCAAAAATATAACACTGAACTTAAAGCCTCTCTGGCATTAATTAAATTGCTGCAGTGAAGGAGACCATCTGTTAATGTGAATTTAACGCCGTGGTGGTGAAATGTAAATCCACTGCTATAACACACGACTCTGGTCAGAGTTTTGATTTGTACGTCGTCCATGAAAAGGTGCTGGAAAAAATCACTTTAATACCCAAACAGTTGCTCTTATGTTTAAATTTTTTATGTTTTTTGTTTTATGTTTTTTTTATGTAATGTTTTTTGGGTTGTTTTTTTTTTAAATGTCTAAAATAACCTGGGACTGTGATTGTCTGTTCTCGTCCTTGAAGCTGATTCAGCGGTACGGCTGCAGATTGAAGATTTAATCATCCCTGTGAGACGTTAAAAAAAAAGGTTTGATTGGATTGAAAGGGATACCTGCAACGGGTCTTGGATAAATTGTGTTATCACCACGGAATACAATTTACCATCCAGGCTAGTGAAGGTTGTGCTCAAAGTTCCTGACTGAACTATTTCGTTTGGTCTGTCATCAGAGAGGCGTCTTCATATCTTCAGTTTAGTTTTCCACAAGTGCAAGTGGATGAGAGACAAAACATCTCAAAGCTTTTCTTACAAGTTCAGCTGACATTCACCATAAAACTTCCATGTTTTTTCTCCACACATCAGCAGATAATGGTTTAAGTATGGAACAAGTGGAAAACAGGAATTGTGGTTTCAGATCACAACTCGTGCAAAAATCCCCGTCACCCTGTGACTAGTAAAATTCTGAAAAATGCCAAAGGTCCTCTTGTTTCATTTTTCCATTATGGGATGATGCATGAAGAAGAACAACAGACTCTGTAGAGGAAGAACACGAACCTTTTAGAGATAAAAGCATTCTAAAATACACGACAATCCAGAGTTTTAAGTGAATTATACTCTAATGAAAACATGATCATGAATATTCATCATTTACTCCCCACATCCCACACACCGCACCTTTAAACCGTCGCTTAAAATAGTAACGCCTTCACTAGTTTACCGATTTCTAGGGTAATGTGGATTAAAAAAGATCAAGTTGTTCCTATAACATCATCCGTGTGTGTGTGTGTGTGTGTGTGTGTGTGTGTGTGTGTGTGTGTGTGTGTGTGTGTGTGTGTGTGTGTGTGTGTGTGTACTACTGGATGGAGGATGATCTGTGTTTGTGTTTGGAAAAAAACAATTATTCACTCGCCTGCAAGAAGATGGATGGATGGATGCATGGATGGATGGATGGATTTATATAACAATGCATGATTTTTATGCATTTTATTTTTTAATTACATGTCTGGAAAGAAGAAAAATAAACTGAATAAACCAAACTAAATCATTTGAATTCAGCACATGTTTGCATGTTTACAATATTCAGTATTATTATAACTGACTAATTATAAATATTATATTTCACTATTGTTTTTATTCCTTATTCTTATTCCTATTATTCTTATAAGAAAAATAGGAATATCTGTCAACATGTTGACAGAAGATTCCAGGTTTAAAGCGGAAACGCGTCAATGGATGGATGGACAGTAATCATGCTGAAACTGACTTGATCTAACTCCTTCGGTAAATTATTTTAAAATTTAGCAGAATATCTCAACATTTCCTTGCTGCACATGAATCCCAATTACTGTGATGAGTCCCTCATTTTTCCTGCAGTGCAACAATAAAAGGACACTGATGAAATACCCAACATGTGGTTTTCACCTCATGTGTTGGAAACTGTTTGTTGTTGTTTTTTGCTGATGGTTTAATTAGATTTAACTTTATTGTAATTTTCCAAAGTACAGATACAGACTGTACAAATGTTTAAAAAATGTTCGAGGCTTTGATGAAAACGAAGAGAAACAGGGAGTCAGTCTCCAAAGTGCTTTTCAGCAGAGAAGGAAGGTTGAGGTCACTTTGAAAGGGCACGAGGTGAAGCCTCAGAGTCTGATTGGGGACCGAGAACGAGTGGGGCTGTCGACCCCCCCTGCTGTGGACCACAGTGGGTGGACGGCTCTGAAAAGTGTGAACACGTTCTGTTCTCGCTCCCCAACCCAGAACCTCTACGAGGTGAAAACCAGGGGATGATGGAGGAGAAGGAGAGCTCAGAATAGAGCCAGAACTGTGGATTTTGATGAGCTGATCTTATTAAATCCAGTTATATGTTCAATTTTATACAAGCATTTTCTTCATAAAGCATCACCTGCATGACTCCCAGTCATTGAAGTGGACTTTTTACTCTCCATCACACTTCAAAACAGGAAGTTGCAGAATTCCACCTGTTTGATTTTTTTAAAATTTCTCTACATGGTTGCCATGAACAACAACAGTAGCCTGCAGGTTTTTAAAAAATTCATCTTATCAATAACAGAATCTATGCAGTGTTTGAGTTTTCACCCTGAACTCTGCCAGGAAACATCAACACCTAAACATTTCTTTGTACGCACGGACTGAATGAATGATTTAACAGGTGAATAAACATTAAAAGAACGATTCATGTGGAAATAACACTGAAAAAAACAAGCTGCATGCCTCACTTCTGCTCAAGTCCTTTAAACAACTTGTTAATTGGTTTTTATTAATGTTCTATAACAACTGATGGGTAGAAATAAAATGATTATTTAACAAGTTTTTATGTTTTAGCTGCGTTGTTTCTTTTTGGTACGGGGTGAGGTTGGGTATTTTACTGAATACATGTTTTAGACATTTCTTGATCTTTTGGGCTTTTGTGGTTTGCATACACAGTCTGTCTAAAAACACAGCGATCAGGTTATATACAGCTGATTCCTCTGGGTTTGGGTTGTATTGCAAACAGATCAGAGTTTAATGGGACAAGAGATAAAATCAGGAAAGAAACCATCGCCTGCTGCAACACGAACCGCATAAAACCCAAAGGTCGTCGAGCTTTAGACCCAAATAGTTGTTCTTCCTTTCCTTCGCTCATGCATATACAATTCCTTTATCTTCTTATTTTTAAGAAGTGATTAGTTCAAAATGAAAGTCAGAAATAAGAGTGCATCTCAGCTCAAGAACCACAGGATCGGGTCCGATCCTGTTCCCTCTGCCCTTCATCATCATTTACGGCTCTCATCCACTTTATATCCACTTCTCTTCACTTGAAATCCTCCGAGGGTCCGGACCTGAACAGCAGCCTGCGAACGCGTCACGTGTGACCTCTATAGGATGAACCCGTTGGACAAAAAACAAGTGAGGCATCCTATGATCCTCACAGAGACAAATCATATCTCATGCATAGCTTTAAAGTTAGTTAGAAATGGATTTGTGTAATTTATTTACCACAATAATGAATGTCTAAATAACCCGCATCTCTTCCTGGTTAAACAATGAAAGCCACACCAGAAACATTTCTTCATGAAAGCCTGGATAGACCGAAGCAGGCAGATCTTCATGAACTTTCAGGTGTCTAGTAGAACAGGTTAACAATGTTTAGTGTTCAAAAACCAATATATTTTTCTATACAACTTGTTGCAAATGCATCTATACTCAACTGTCTGCAATAACATTTTAGTCCACTCACCCTTGGATAGTCCAGATGAGAAACATTTCAGGGCATTGGAGGACGTTTGTGTTGTATAACAATGAAATGAATGGATGTATTTGGAGTTGTCATCCTCAAACAGGGGGTGTAGATTTGTATTTGTTCCTGCTTCAGAATTATTCTTCTACTTTGGTTGTAGCCTCGTCTCTCAAAGCAGTTTGACGTCATATATCTGGTGCACACATTAAAAAAAGAAGACGAGATAAATCACTGGGTGTTGACATTTTCAGACGGCTGGAGCAGAAGAAGACCTTTTACGTTAACTCTTTCAGCCAACAAGAAAGAACTGGTAGCTTTGCTCGTACCCTCTGTATCGTCACCCACTGGTTTTGGTTTGACAGATCACCAACGTAACAGGAAACTAAAAAAAATAAGAAGTTTCTTTATTTAAATTATTATTATTTATGAAGGATCTTGCAATTATTAACAGTTTATTTCAGGTGATGGAGGCTTCTCCTTGAAATCCTTGATAAAATTTTCAAGGAAGAGTATAGAGTTATAGTAGAGTTATTATAGTAGAGTTATTATAGTAGAGTTATTATAGTGGAGTTATTATAGTGGAGTTATTATAGTGGAGTTATTATAGTGGAGTTATTATAGTAGAGTTATTATAGTGGAGTTATTATAGTGGAGTTATTATAGTAGAGTTATTATAGTAGAGTTATTAGTTATTATATTATAGTTATTAAAATTATTAGTTATTAATAACTAATAACTAATATTAGTTATTATAATCCAGCCTCTTATTTCCTAAAAAGTTATTATAGTAGAGATATTAGTTATTATAGTATTATTAAATCTTTTATTATTAGATTAACATCTAACAAATGCTTTACTCTTAACAGGTTTTATCTTTATTTAGAAATCTCAGGGGTGCCTAAATGTTAACATTTATGGTCTTCTAGAACCAAATATTAATAACTTTCCAGAATCTTGACAAAATAAACATCATGAAATAAATAATAACACTATTAATGAAATAAAGAACACTATTTATGAAATAGATAATTTTCCTGGTTCTGTTCAGGGGGGGTGCCAAATGTGGAGGTGGGCTGCATCCGCCCCACCGGTCGTAGTTTGGGTACCACTTTTGTAGGGTGTACCCTCAAGAAGATAACAACATGTGTTTCAAATTCTAGATTATAAATTTGACACGTTTATTTACAGAAATTAAATCTACAGATTAGACTCAAACAGACACAAAGAAAAGAAATTCATCCCTCCAACCAAAACATAAATAAGCAAGAGAAAAATAATAGACAAACCAATAAAATATACATAAACTAAACAGATTCATTGCTCTGTAAAAACTGAAGTCAACTCTGATTCTTGTCTGGATTCATTTCTTTCAGAATCGTTTTCACGTTACAGTCAGATGAGTCTGACCTTTTATTTCCCTGCTCAGACATTTTGGTCTGCCCCAGAAGGAAATTTAAAATCTTTTCTTTTTTTTTTTCCTGCATTAATGTATGCCAGTTTGTTAAAGATGAGACCAAACGAGAGAAAGATTCTCTCTGAAAGCAGGAACAGAGTTTTGAGCCTCTGAGCAAACAGGAAACAGAACAGAACGGACAGTTTTCCGACTCATTTGGATTAGAAATTGAAATAAAACAGTTAAAACCGTGTCAAATCCCCCACTGGAGATCTCCAACAGTTTGACTTTAATGGTGATTTCTTTAGATTGAAAGACTCCCATGAAGGGTTCACACCTGATGCCACAATAGTGATATAATAATAATAATATTATATATGTAATATAATAATAATATTCTTTGTTGGATTCAGTTGGCAGGTCATCCAGGCCAGGAGACGTACAGGTTTCTGAGGTAAGGCCTCAGACAGCTCCTGCAGGGTGGTGTCAGCATTTAACTTATTGTTTTCCTCTGCCGACAGCTTTGTTCAGACCAGAGCAAGGATGTCAATGACAATTCCAAAGTGAAACAGTTCTACATAGAAAGACACGATGACGTCCACGAAAACAGAACATGGTTTCAAAGGAAATAAAATCCTCACTCCAGCTCTGATGCTGCTTCTGGTTCAAATAGATTTCTCCATTCCATTCGCGCTTTCAATCAATTTTGTTTTCAACAGTGTGTTGTGTTTCCTGGACAGATAACACAATGAACATTTTAACATTTATCAAAGTAAAAACAGTCTTTTTTTCTCAATGTTCCTCTCCATTAATATTCAAAGGGTCCACTTTAAAGTTGCACATGTTAAAAATGGAGCTTAACACAAACAACTACATAAAACATGTATAAAAAGGCAGGTTGTGAACGGTTTGTGTCTAAAACGCTCTTTTTCACTAAATCTTGGTTGTTCAAGTCCTTCTAAAGTGGTTGGTGGCTAAAATCATGTTAACATCCATTTCCCACCTTTAGTCTTAGACTTTTGTGTTATGGCGGAACCTTTTACATTTTTTCCAATGGATGTTTTTCTTGCATCACTTGTCTCAAACTGTTTACGTTCTCATTCACAGAGCCAATGGCCTCTAACAGTGTCTTTCTATTTATTTATTTTTATTTCGCTTTTTTACAAGGTCCCGAGTTCAAGTTCTGCATGGAGTATTTCTGTATGGAGTGTGGACAAAAAAGAATTTATTATCGCCGATATTATGGCCATCAAGCTTTTCCCTTCTATGCAAAATTCTGCTTTGCATAAAAACCTGCCAAGTTATAAATCCCTAATTCCACATCAAGCGGAAGATGGCAGAGCATCAAACCGTCTACTGCTGGAATAAAATAAAAGCAACCAACGGGGGGGTTCATTTAAACATCCAAACACATACAAATCATCACCAAAAGTAGTGTGACTATCTTGTTTTAGTTTCCGTGGTGGGAGTTCAACATGTTTTATCACAATTTGAAATGATAGTGTCTTCTGTGTTTGTTTCTGCTGTTGTTCAACTGGCTTTTGAGTAAAGAGATAAAAATCACATTGGTGGGATCTGAACACACACCTTCTTCATTTTGATCCACTTGACCAAACCTCCTTTTTTTATATAAAAATCTTGTTGTGTTTGAAGCAGATTCCTGCAGAAACAGTGTGCGTGTGTGTGCGTGTGTGCGTGTGCGTGTGTGTGTGACGTCACACAGCTGACACTGACTCCCACACAGCCTATAAGAGGCTCTGGTTTGCATCATGACCTTGTTTTATTTTATTTATTCATTTATTTTTTGATTGACATTTGATCATGGGCGTCGTTGGCATGGAGAAACATCGTCACCCTTCAGAGAACAGCAGTCACACATGACCTATAGATCTCTATCTTATCACCTTTCACATCTCTTCACACCGACGTGTGATATTCCATACGTATATAAGGAAACTGTTCCATATTCTCACTCTACAATTATGCAAAATGTCGAAACCCCTGTTGGGATGTCATCAGCTGCCATCCTGCAGTCGGTCCAAGACACAATTAATATCCAGAGACACAAAGTGTTCCGACACCTTCAACCTGACTTTCTCCATGCGTCCTTTACATCTCATACATCCCCCGTCGTATTCCTGCCACAGAAACACAACAGATTCCAGTTATTACACTTGTGGATTTTGGTGTCAATTGGGCTGAAATTCAATGTCTAGATTGTTCAGATTGGATCTGAATTTTTAGGTGAATTTTTTTTCTGCTTGTCAACATTTTATCAGAAAATAGTTTTTTCATTGTCCTTTGGGACATTTGGGTCTGTGGTGTAGTTTGTGAAAGTAGAAAAGTTTGTTTGTGCAATATTAATTAATGATAATAAGAATAATGATGATGATTATTATTATTATTGTTATTAATTCATAATAATATTGCACATATAACCATCAATGTTTTAATTCTGAAGATGTTTATGGACAAAAAAAAGTAAAAGTTTAAATGTATTACCTTCCACCACACAGAATCCACAATTCTGAAGTCATGTAAGAACTTTTTAAAAGCTTGGAATGACACTTTAATTTTTTTCAGTCTTCTATAGTTTCCAAAAGTTTGCATTTTCACACAGTATCACGACATGGAAATAAGACTGCTGGATTTTGAACTCACAACATGCTCTTCTTTAAGTCCCAAGGCTTAATCCTGCATCACCTACACAACTTAGTTTTGTTAAATGTTGTTTGTTTTGAGCTGTAATTCATCCAAGAAAGATTTGAATATTTTTGCCACGATCAGCTGTGTTTGCCAGAGGAAAAACAGAACACAAAATCATTTTTAAAGTCTGCAACAGCACTCTTGTTTCTATCATGCTTTATTAATTCTACTGCTGTTAAACTGGAACTGACTTCTCAGGTTTGCTACTTGTGAGACAGAAATGAGAAAATTCTCCTTTTAAGTAAAGTAGGCTGGACCAGTAGGCCCCCGGTGTAGTTGCATTTTTAATCAGATATGTCATAGTATTGAAGGTTATGACACATAATTGGAACAGTATCCTTAATAATGTTCTTTTTTGTCTGTTTTCTTTAGATATCTATGGTGATGTACAGTATTTATATGAGGGCAGCGCACACAGAGACTTACTGATAGAATCTTCTCTTCTCAGTTTACCAGCCTGCAGCTATGCTTAAACTTCTTCTCTATTCACTTTGTTAAATTACAAACTTACAGCCTTGTAACAGAAGTCATAGTTCTGTTCTTAACTGAATAAAATAATAATGGGCTTCAGGGGAATGAAAATATTTACAACGCTTGATGTCTCTCCTTGAAAAACCATCTAAAGAAGTGTAAGGGAAAGAATCCAGAACATGTTCATAACTGTGTCATGGATCATTTAGAAAGTAAGACCCGAATACAGACAACAGATGCAGGAAGAATAGAAAAATTGAAGTAGCAATAAACCCACATGCAACCTCAGAGTTCATCAAGGCAGAAACATGAAGAAATCTCACATCGGTGCTCAGTGCTATAAAGAGTGCATCACCGTGACCTTTCTCTTTAGCTGAATTCTCACCTTTTAATTCAGGAGTCTTTGTGATTATTAATGGGTCTAGAGCAGTGGTTCTTAGCCCGGGTTCGATCGAACCTTAAGGGCTCGGTGAGTTGGTCTCAGGCGTTTGTCGGGTGTTTTTGCCAAACATACACAAATATTTATATGAATATTTTATAATAATATTAATATTTTAATTCATAGTAACTATGTCGAGAAAAAAAAGAACGTGGTCGGACGAATATGTGTAACCTGATTTACATGTACTGTATAACGGAACGTGATGGGAGTCAAATCTGCAGGATTTGAATGTCAAGTTGAGAAACTCTAGTCTGGCACTGGAAAAAAAATATTTTTTTTTACTAAAGAAGGGTTCAGTGAGTGAGCATATGGAACCGGCAGGGCTCAGCACCTCCAACAAGGTTAAGAACCACTGTTCTAGGCAGAGACCTAACCCGGCCAACATTGGTTCATACTTATTCCTGAGCACCAGTTACCACCAATGACATCATTTGGCTCCTACAAGAGGAAAACCCCATCAACTATTTAAATAAATAAGATAAATAAGAGATGTGGATAAAAGAAGGAGTACACACACACACACACACACACACAACAGGAGATAAGGAGACAATGGGAAGAGGAGACAATGAGATGCAGGTGAAGGTAAGATAGGAACTATGACTGAGGAGGAGATAAACATGTAAAGAAGAATAAATGATCAAAAACAGAAAGTAAACGTTCAGAGAGAATCCAAACAACGACACACTGAAGATTAAACCAATCAGATGGAGTTCCACCAAAGTCAGCTGATTCCTGTTGATGGAGATTATATTTCATCTTTATTCCTGAATACCTTTCACCTGTTTTGTCTTCATCGTGTAGCGAACCTATTACCCTATTAGTCCACCTATTCAAAGACACGAGATGAAGAGAATAAAATTAGACATAAGGTGAGAAACCCACGAGACACCGTTGCATTTATTCACAATTCTGTTGTAAAATGCATTTGATATATAACTGAGTAAAAAAATGAATCAAGCGGCATTTGAATAAATAACAAGAAAAATCAAGTGTTTTCCACTGACACAGAATCCCTGTACAATCACCCCCCATGGAAAATGTCAAATATAATTTACTCTGCGACTGCAAGGTAGCTTGGGGAAGCTTTGCTGCCTAATATTTAAAACCTATCACAGCTGAGCAGATGTTTGCCCGTGGAAACCGCCGAGTGAATAATGTTTGTTTGAGGGCCGACATGGGGAGACAAGCGTAAACAGATGGTAATGGTCTTAGAATTTTCTGAATGTGTGCCCAAATCTGACATCATAACGAATAATGTGTGGGGTTCAGTTGTTGTGCCTCACATTTAGACGGGTTAATGCCTTTTTGACTCATTTGATGTAATCCGGCTCTAATAGACCAGATCCATATCTGGCATTTCTTCAATAACAAATTTAACTGATGTTTACAAGTGATTACACCGAAAAAATGTACCGCATTTCTGATGGTTTAATCTGATTTTATTTTAAACTGTTGAACACTTCAGGATTCCCTCATTATATAGCTCTTAAATCAGTTTTCATGATTGGCTGGTCATATCATTATTTGCTAAATATGTTCCTGCAAATATAATTTATATGCAGCTAATCAGACACAACAAATACATTTATAAAACACACATCATGCACAAATTAGAATTTCTATTAACATCATAAGGAAATGTCAGTTAGCGTATGCAGCAAGCAGTAGAAATGTCAATACAGAGCATGCCGGTGATACATTCTTTGATAAGATATTTCATTTCTTTCCTGGCATGCTGAATGGATTGAATGGTGTTTCATTAACCTTTTTAAAAGTACTTTTGTTGCTGTAATCTTCACGCCGCTGTCACCACTAATCTATTGGAGGCTCCACTTTGCATACTCAACCAATCACCCAAACCGCGCTCCAGATCTGCACATGAATGCAGTGATTCAGTCAATTGTCTTTGAAAATAATCAGCAATTACATTTCTGAAATATCAATTGTTTGATAATATTTGGAGATAAAACATATTTTTTCAATGGGCTGGAGTTGGAAGCAATCATATCAGGCATCACATATAATTAACCTTCACTATTAGCATGAATTGGTGAATTAAAGTGTTGGTGCATAGTCACTGTACACAAGTAATTGGATTTTAGTGTGCTGAACAAAAACAGAAGAACTCCTTCACAGCATGCAAGAAAAGAATAGTTTCACCATATGGCTTGAATCAATAGTTGAATCTATTTGTATACCATCGGGTATGTTATTATTATTATTATTATTATTATTATTATTATTAGTAGTAGTAGTAGTATTATTATTATTATTATTATTATTATTATTATTATTATTATTATTATTATTATTATTATTATTTTACTACTATATTTTAACAACTTCACAACTCAAATCTACATACATACATGTACACGCAAGTTTTTTTTCCTAAAAGTTAAACAGCACCCTCAGCAGAAGCTTGAAAATTGACCATAGCGTTCAATAAACACACTTCTAAAAAACAAACAAAAAAATGCTGAATTCATTTCATGGTTGTTTTAGACTGCACCCATTTTTCCAGTAATAAATTGGCAAACCGAGTGCATTAATTAGAATAAACTCTGACTGTTCTGCAGCATATTCCCAGACTTTAACTAGCCCATCCATCAATTTCAAGCCTACTTTCCAAGCATGAGACAAGGTTTGCTGGCATAAAGACCACCTTTAAGCTAAAAGGCTGGCACCCATAAGTTACAGAGCAAACATCCATTCAAAGCGCGCCGCTTGTAGTGCCAGGAATAACTGTCATAAACGTTGATGTGAGTAGATGCTACAAACATCCGCTGCATCTCAATCTCGCATTCTCCCGTCCTGCAGAAAGACAGAAGAATCAAATGATACTGAGTTGTTTGTTTGATATATTTAAATTCATATAATAATACCTCCTATACAGAAAAATACATCCATAAACATGACTAAAATTAAAGTATATGCAGACCATAAATAAAACACAGGCTGTGAAAGTGCAGAAGCATGAATACATTTGTTTCTATAGATTGAAGGCCAGTAAATTAAGGATTTGTTTCACTCTGTATCTAACAGAATGCAATGTCTTATATTAAAAGAAAAAAAATCTATTATTCATGTGCATGAATATCATATTCAGAGAGGTAATAACTTCATTTTCTTACTGCTCTTACTGAGTTTTTTTCCTCCTTTGTGTCTTTGTGTTCAGAGGACATTATACAAGGCATGGAGTGTTGTTGTTTTGGTTTTTTATTCTCATTGTGGTATGAATTCTGTCGCCCCCGGGGGCACAGTTTACTGAGCCAACAAGAGAAAACAAAGATGTCTTAATTAGGAAGATCAGAGGAGGGAAAGTCATTGGTGTTGAATGAGCTGTGGATGCTGTGGATGCTGTGGGCAGGGCACGCTCCTTCATTAAGCTTCAGTGATGAAAAAAAGAATTTGTTCCATATTCAACAGATGGGATCATGTTCATCTTCAGGCTAATTACAGACATGCATTGCTCCGATATCTCTCTCATTAAACAAAAAAATGTATTATTGAAACATATTCATTTTACATCCATGATAGCAGTTATTACTCATTCCGCAGAAAATTAATGGACAAGTTCCTTTTTGTTGAAGATTGATGTGGATCTGTTTTAAAGGAAAAGGCACTGAAATATCTGGGAAATTAATGAATTAATTTTCATTTTCAGTTGTTGTTGGTTTTTTTTAAATAAACCCACTTCACAATCATTTGTTTTCAGATTCAGTCGTTTTCTTTTCTTACCACATGTTTGGACCCAAAGGCCAGCTGACTATTTAGAACAAATCTTCCAAACTAACTTATTTCCCTTTATTCCGATTAAGTTACTATATAAGTAGGCATATTTTTATTCGGACGTTGTTTGTGCTTATTAGTGTGATTGTCCTAGAATTAGAATCTCAGTTTGTCCCTTGTGAAAGAAAACAAGGTTTAAAAAAAACACCTTTTTTATATTCATGTAATTATAAGATTTTATCTTTGTCTCAAAGTGTAATTATGGTACCTTCTTAAAAAATGATTTCTCTGATTGGTGTACTTTGTTAGGATGCTTATTAAACAATTCTGATCATAAATCTAGACCGTTAATAATCTCTTATGTGGATGGATGGCATTATAAGATCATTTTTCTTAATAATACCTCCACTAAGGCTTCATTTGTTGCTCAACAAAATGATTTTACATCTCAAAATAGTTTTACAACACGCTCCAACTTACCTGTCGTAAATCATCTGAATTCTAGTTTGTTCATGGCTGACAACAAAATAATACATTACATAGTGTGTACCATTGTTAAAGTAATAACTGTTGTATAGTTGTAATGGTTGAAGCATCAGGTTACACGTAAGAAATCTGAAACTCCATCAACAGACTGAAATAATTACCCCTGCACCTTGTAGAATACCAGTTACCCCTCACTGTGAATGCCCCCTGCGCTCCAGGACACATCTCAGAACAATGTACTCTTTTTATCTGTAGCATCTCAATTATCACATCTGTATCCTTCCCTTTATATGAACTGAAGTGGGATCCACTCCTCTCTAGTGATAGCTCTCTAGATCTCCTGAGTGTCCCTGACGGCCTACTTTCTTTTGTAACCTACTTAAGAGGTCTTTTTAGAAAAATCCCAAAGAAAGCATGTTCATTTTGTTCTCATCTCATGTTCTATAAGGGAGCCAGATGGAGAGACAGCTGATTGGAGGTCAGAAGTGAGGAAGGGTACACCGGAGACGCAAGGTCTGCAACAAAGCCATTGTTTTGAGCCAGTAGTCTTGACCACATTCCGCCAAACTTATGTATTTTAGCTTTTGCGATACATGCAAGAGTATGTAAGTGTCCCTTGGCTGGCGTTACATTCAGAATTCTGCATTTTGAGCATCACATTTACTTCAGCATCTGTTTGGAGAGTGTTGTCTAGAAGGACAGTAACAAACCACTAAACTACAGTACTGCACACATTTCTTATTTGGTCGTGATTAGCCTGGTTGACCATCTGTGGTCCCTGCTCTCCAATGCGTATAATCTCATTTTTCAGGCTTGCCTGCCAAAACATTTACCTCCAGGTAGTCTTCTCTTGTGCAAGTTCAAATAAGGATTGTGGAATCAACACATCCTGTGCCGTGCCCACGATGGTTCTAGAGTTGATCCAGTCCCAAACAAGACACTCTTCCCCCTTCCAACACTGGTGTGAAAGTAAATATCCTGGACACCCTCTATACCCACACTCTCTCTTGGATAATGAAGATGAGTCCATCACTATGGATACTAATGGACTGCTCAGTTGATTCAGATGTTCACTGTACTGTAATATTATTGAACATTCTTTTCCTCTCAATGCTTGTTGTCTCTAAATATACCCAGCAACACTCTCGGGCTTTAAGAAGCAGAAATGTTACTTTGGTATTTAGTCCAGATGGAACAAGTGATTGAATTACAACGAAATATCAATTATAATCCCAAGATATTGAATTTTAATTAATTTAGTAATCCCCTGATTTTTCAACATCATGTTGACATTACAGCAACTATTGGTTGGAAATATGAAACGTATTGTTATATAGCCACCCACATCTTGTCAATATGTACTGCTTGTTTTTATATCTGCATCTTTTTTTAAATTTTCCCAGGATTTTACTACATTTCCATTTTAATAAACCAAGCTAATGGTACAATGCTAATTCCCTAAGGTGGCTAGCATCACAAATATATTACTCGTGTTAAATATGATAACTTTATTGTACCAGTGAGTAGATATGCAGAGTCTATTCCAAAGAATGGCTCCATCCTGCATGGATCCAGGATTGCTTTGGGAAGACTGAGCAGACTTTCTGCCAACCCAGACTCGTGTTTTCTTCCTTCAACGCTGACGTTCACCTGGCTGCTGTAAACCAGGAACAATCATTGAGGTGCTCTGGGTACCAAGGTGGTGCCTCTTCTCCAACATCTCCAGAGCCCACGCCGGTCCCACCACAGCTGCTGTTGGAACCCGGGTGAACTCTATGCTGGAGATCCCAAGAGCAACGCTTTCCTGCTGGGATTGGAGGATCACAAGAAGGACAAACTGGTTTCATATGATCTCTCCACATCACTGGATGGACTAACTGAGTTGAGTTCCTCTGACACCACAGTTTGCTACCCACCTGTAGAGAAGGGAGGCGAACCCATGCAGGGGAAACTATGTTCCTACTGAAGCCATTCCAGCTGTTTTATCTCCCAGTGTCCAACAAAGGTCATACTTACCAGTGGAAGGAAGAATACTGGTGAGTCGTGCCTCCAGTCTCTCCTCCTTCTGACACCCTCTGTGTCATGCCCATCTGCTGCTACCAGTAGGTTCTCACCCACTGGCAGTGTTCATAGACTCTTCATTCCCCCAATTCCTGCCAATGCCTTCAATTGACACTTTCTTGGGATTGCCAACCATAAGATGTTTCTTGTACACATGCTTCTGTCTGGCAACCATCACAAGACCATCCAATTGTATATCCTTGAGTCTCCACAGCTCACCTTATGGTTCCCCTGGCTTTAACTCCAATATAGAATGGTCCACAGGTTCCTCCAGTCAGCAAGTGAACAACATTATGAACAGCATTATGGTCACAAACCATTACCCCACCCACTCAATTTCTCTGCCTTGAAGCTCTTGGAAGGCCACCCTACACCAACATTCTCCAGTGGGCCCACAATTCCAGACTCACCTGCCACCCAATGATCCAATGCACAAAGGACATGCTTCTGTTTAGATTCTGGTGGCCCACACTGGAGGAGGACATCCATGAGTTTGTGGGGGCCTAACCAGTCTACAGCCAACACAAGTGTTCCCATCAGGCCTCTGACAGCCTGTTCCAGCCCCTACCTGTGCCTCACCATCTCTGGTCCCACATCGCACTGGGCGTAATCACGGGACTCTCACCATTCCACGGCCACACTGTCATTCTCACCGTGGAGAGGAGAGTGCTTAACTTGTCCTATTGCACACTGTCCATTTGTTCAGACTTCCAGTTGATGTGGTTTCAAACTGAAGACCTAAGTTTACCTCCATCTTCTGGAAGAAGTTCTGCATGTTGGTTTGGACCACAATCAACTTGTCATCAGGCTTCAATCCACAGTCTGCAAATGGTCAAAACAAGAGGACGAACAACAAAATGCAGACTGCCCTCCACTGCAAATTAATTTCCTTGATGGAACCTCCTGAAGGGATGAATAAAGTCCTACTCTCATAGCCTCCAAACACCCTCCGTCTTTGTCCCAGCAGCCCCCACAGTTAGAATATAACCACAGTACCCTGACCAGCTCTGCATCAGGACTCTCCACCTTCCAGTGTGCCTATATCTAATAACCATTTGACATGTGAATTCAATCTGTTTCCTGCATACTTAGAATTTCTTGCTCTGATGGTGGAGCTCAATAATTGAATTACCAGACCGGCCCATTAGTATGACAGAACAGCAGTTCTTACTTATTAACCACCGCATTTTCATTTTCTTGAGAAGCCAAGTTCCCCTGAACAATCACTAATTCTGACAGGATGTCACACATTCTTGTGTTGATCATCAATTACGGAGTTTGGTGTGCGTTTCTGTGAACTACACGCTAATGCAAAAAAACGCCGTCTTCTCCAGAACCCCTTTGTTGCCAACATCGATGAAGCCCAGCTTTACCTTTGCTGTCCTTGCTGTCCTATTTCTCTTTTTCCCACCCAGTCAAATTTTTTTTGACAGCGTATAACGCAACTAAACTCAACTGCATCAACGTGTAGCTACCGTTAACAACATAATTGTGCGGACAGGTGTGTGTGCTACGCGACAAGCTCTCAGAAATAGCAGAATTAATTCGATAATGATGCATTGACACAGCGCAATGAAAACAGAGTCAATTATGTTGCTGCCTCAACAGAATAATTACTTATATACTATTCTTATCTCCTGTATATCACCAACATTGATCTGTTTCCACCTCTAACATTAAGACAGACACATTAAATCTTAAGGTAAATGAACATAAGACTCCGTCAGACATGATCCCACATTTAAGTTGTTCATTACGTTACCACACACATGAAACATTCACAGAGATGACAATGACTGCTATTCAAGGAGTCACCCTGACTGTCCAGAACACCCTTAGCAGCCTGTCACATGCTCTCACACAATGATTGAGCAGCCATCAGGACGAATTTTGGGGTTCAATATCTCCAATATACCAGCAGTGGTCAAACCACTGACCTTCTGATTAGTGGGCGACCTCTACACCACCTCCCAAAGTCACATGTTCCTGTAACTACGAAGCAGGTTCTATTAAATGAGACGGTTTAAGAACACCCTAATAGAGAAAAGTCAGTTACCCAGACAAAGACATTCAGGACACAGTAGCTGCATCAGTGTGAAGCAGCAAGTGTAAAAGGACATCCCATGAATGTGTTGTGGAATGACTAAATGAAGGTGAAGAAAAATTACCTGGTTTCACTCCTGTTTTCTGTTGTACATCCGCTGTTCTCTCATCCATCATGCTTTCACCCAGAAATAAGTTAGACGTGGTTTATTCAGACTTTAGAATGAGTTCCCTACTGTCTCATTTATTTTCTAATAGACCCTCTGCAGTCGGTTTGGCCCAGGTGTTAACTCCCCCAGTTGTGCTACACGAGCATCTCATGTAAACAGGAGCTCACGTGGGTCGTGATGGATGATCTTTTCTTCCGAGCGACAGCGGGTCATGCAAATCTGTTATTCCTTTCATGCTTCTGTGTGATAACAGGCATCGGGTTGTTTCCCTTGTCTCTGTTTAATCCCAACATCTCACTCTCTGTGCCCTCTTGTGTCTGCTGTTGTCACCCCCCAACCCACACACACACACATACACACACACACACACACACACCTGTCTCCTGCTTCATTTCCATACAGAAAGGTGAGATTGTGGTTGTATTACTTTTTTAGTTCACATGGAAAGTTAGTCATGCCAAAAAATACATGACATTTTTAGACAATAGGACATGTATAAAAGTTATTTTTATACATGTTGCAGACTACAACCTTAAATAGCTGCCCTCAGAGTTAAAGCACCATGTCATAATCATGAATCACCCCATTTATGCAAAATTATTCAAAAAGGGCTCCATCTTTTGGGAAAAATCCCACCTTTCCACCCAGTTTCATGCTACTTATTCAAGTATTTCAAATATAATTGACAAAAACAGTGCAAAGAGTCTCGTAGAAAAATGTGAAAAAAAACCCAAAACCATCCTTTCCCCTTATTAGGATCCCCTCCAAAAATAATGATGTCTTGCTGCCACAAGCCAAACTCTGCCTGCCTGCGTAAACCTGCCAACACAGATAAACAACAATTAATCAAATAAAATGAGCCGAATGCTTTATTATTAACATCACAAATCATATTTGCAAATAGGATAAGGATGGGATAATTGCACCAGATATACAATTAATGACAATTTAAAAAAAATTTTAATCACTTTAAGGATGATTTTGTCATCTGCAAATTAAAAGCAAAATTATTTTTTGATTTTCAATTAAATATGAATACTCACTACATGTAGTTTGGGAAAAATTAAAAAGTATAAAAAATATATAATTAATAAAAATACACAGCATTCATAATATTACATTTGTTACATGAACATGATTTTTTTCTTTTCATCTATTCAAACAGCTTCAAAGTGCCTCTTTGTGTGGCTGACGGTTTGAGTGCGTGACAAAGTCGGCTGACATTCTCCAAACTCCGCTCTTGTGTGTACAATGGGCCCTGATTCCATCAGAATATTCGAGAGTCATTCAGATTCAAGGCAGATTATGTAAACAACACAAAACAGAGCCGCTGTTAACCTGCAGTGTCACGCAGCAAACGTGTTCTGTCACAAAAAGCAATCAGGACGTGTCGGCTCACCACATTATCAGATTTAAATGAATGCGTTTTTGTTAATCCTTTAAAGACATAAAAGAGTCTGGAAAATGGATTTTTAATGTAATGTTTTGTTGCTTTCTTGAAAAAATAACCATATGAATTACCTGTTTGGATCATTTCAACTTCATAGCTACAAAAATAAGTTTTTATCATTTTTCTTCATTCAGGAAAAGCCCTATTATCTTTTTTTTTTTTTTAAACCAATATGAGAATTCTTAAAATCTTTAGAGACCCAAAGCAATAAATTCATCATTTTTTTGTCAGCTGCAGATCAGTTGCACCAGATGAACACCAGAGGCAAAGCACTATTTAGAAAATGTAATGGCCTTCCTGTTGAGGAGTAATGATCTCAAAGCTCTTAGCAGCGTCCCTTTATAATCTTTCCTTGTGTTGCTACCATTAGAAATGTGGAAGCTTCAATCTTTCTTGTCTTCTTTTAATAATCAGTCACCTCTTTTCAGAAATCTCTAAAAAAAAATTCTGTGTGATTAACTCTATAAACTACTACAGAGTGCATTAGCATCCATCTGCATCAGCCTGAAGGCGGGCAACAGCCGGCAGGTATCTTAAACAGCACCTGCTGTTTGTTCTTTCTCTTGTGCTTCATGCATACTGTCTGTTTATGGGATGCAGCATGTACAGTCTTTACTTGTGCATCATTAACAGTAACAGCAATTCCTGATTCAGACTGGTTTAGGGGAAAAAATTAAATGTCAAGTACAATAAAACACAAAGACAAGGTAATACAGACCCGATACCAGTATTTGGCCTCCACATATAGGTGTGTGTGTGTGTGTGTGTGTGTGTGTGTGTGTGTGGGAGGGGTGCATATGTGTGTATTTGTGTGTGTGCTTTGATTGATGACTTCTAATGTTCAGTAACTCTAGTCATTTATTGATTTTTCTGAGCATTTTCAGATTTTGTAATTCATGTGATCAGTCTTCAAACAAATGAAAATGACAGGCGTGTGATGGAGTCCTGGTGCTCCATGTTGGAAATGAGCCACAATGGAAGCAAAATTCACTGGATGATGCTGTGTGTGTGTATGTGTGTGGGGGGGGGAGGGGGGTTCAGGTCCAATAAAGACCTTCCCTTGTTGTAGCTCTCATGGCAACGAGAGAGAAAGCTTTATTCTCATGCAATTTATTCACTTTTAACTTATTAATCACATGTTTTTCTGTAGCATGAAAAACTCATGGCAAATATTTATTTCTAATTATTATTTTTATTATTATTTCTATACTGGTTTTTATTTTATTTATTTTTTTATAATTATTTATATTATTATTATTATTATTATTATTATTATTATTATTATTATTATTATTATTATTATTATTATTATCTGTTTTCATCATGTTATATTGGTTACCTGGCATATAGATTGTAGTTGGGCAACTACAATATACTTAATTACTCAAGTGAACCCTCCAGTTGTTTCAGTTCCACCAACCTCTGTGTGCATCTATGAAAACAACCAGCAGATCCCAGACATTGAGCCCCTTAAGGATTTGTTAATCACAGAGGCCTCCTGCATTCCAGACAACAATAATACGTTTGTCTGGTTTGTCCCTCTAATAACAGACCTGGAGCTGTCACTTATCAGGTCAATTCATCCGGCTGAGGCTTGAGACAAAACCAACAACACACTCTCCACTTTGACTGCCATCATTGTCATCTGTAGGTGACAAAAAAACAATATTATATAATAGATAAAGCTATGACAGTATGTTACTCACAATACGAATCAACAATGAGGAGGTCACTCCATATCGGTACAAGTTTGTAAGAAACACTCCAAAATCATTCTAAATACTGTTGACCTCCCTCCTTTATCTTCTGCATTCATTTTGTAAGTGATTTTCAGTGACCCTACAGATAAAGATGAAACAGAACAGGCTGCAGGTGATGTTGCTAAAATAAAGTAAGGCGTAACAAATGTGCCCTGCTTTTTTTAAAGCTTCAAACCAAATTCCAGGCTTCTTTGGGTCATTTTTGGTTTGTTTTACCGTCAAGAAACGTTTGGATTGGATTTTAATAACGAGACAAATCACTAAATGTCTTTGAATTAAATTGCCAATGTGATATTTCTTTCCTTTATTACCAATTACGTATCAAACTGTGAAATAAACCTGGTATAGAAGAGTAATTGATGAACTTTAAACAAACTTTGAATTGAACTATTCCACTGCTGCATGTGTCTTCTTGTGATTCTGATAAGGTTTTAATTTTATTTAAAGGTAATTTGGGCTTGGGCCGATGTGTGTGTTCCATCCCAGATGGGAGCTTCCACTGACGTGTTAGGTGATGATTATATTGTTGTAAATGTTATTTCTCTTTGCTAATGTGTTCATGTTGATGTTTTGTTTTATCAAATCTCTTAAAAAGAGAGAACAGTAAGTTGAATTAAGCTCGTAATATATGTCATGTAAAGAATAATTCAGATCTTGCTTGATTTAAAACAAAAACAGACATTTTGCATCAGACATATAAAAACATCTGAGTGCTTTGACTCCACTGCTTTCAGTTCTTCCTTCCATAAACAGAAATCATTCAGCCAGCTTGATTGCTTTGGTTTCACTGTGCCTTTTTAATGCAGCATGTGAAACAGAAAGCCCGTTTTATTTGATGCCCACCACAGATCCATCAGGAGCGCCTCGCTCCTTCCATGTGTTGTGGAGCCACAGAGCTTACTTTATTAAATAGCACAACAAAGAAAGAGATTGGAAAAGGATAGAGCAAATGATTGAAGAAATTCTTCTCACAATTGATTTTTCAACCTGCTTAGGTGTCCCTTTTCAATTATGGAAAAGCAAAAGCAATAGAAGCCATTTACTAGAGAAATTGCCCCGCTATTTCATACTCCCGTCATCACCGGAGTTGTTATATAGAAGATAAGAACCTTCCTGACGTGCTGCTTTTGTCATATTCATAAACAAAGATTTACATGTATGAACCTGATAGCTAGTGACTCACAAACCCCAAAACCAACTAATGAAACTGTTCAATGTGGAACAGATTCCAAATAATATATATTTGTGCAAAAAATACATAGAAGAAATTCAACAAAGTATTACAAATAAATACAAAACACTCCAAAAAAAAACCCCTCCAATACCTTGGTCCATGGTCCATGGATTTTTTTCTTCACAATATTATTCTGGGCAAAAGAAAAATCAACCTTGAATGTGTCTCCGCACAGACAAATGCAAAGGAGGGGAAATTATGGTCTAAGACATGTTTTCTGAATCAGGTTTTTGTGAATCAAGCTTGCAAGCAAAAACTCAAATATTGTCATTGTGAGAACCAAAAGGTTACAAAGGTGCCGAATAAGTTCTGCAGTGGAAATAAAATCTGTTATCCAGGCATCAAGTCTGAACTGCTAAAGGTTTTCTCAGTTGTCTTCGTCTTGCAAGTCTTTAAGTTCTCAGCAAACTTATTCAAACTTTATTGTGGAGAAATATGTAGTTTAATTTTACATTTTTCAAGTCCCATCCTGCACAGTTAATTTGTTCATGATATATAAAGTGAAGAAAAAATGTTTCCTCAGCTGCTCACACTGATATGTATGTCAATGTATGTCTGTATGTAAGCGTCTGATCGCCTTTGAGTGACACTTAATTTAATTTCACCCAGCCTACATAGAAAAAGATTCCCCATGTGCGTTTATGTAGACAAGGATGGCGGTGAGGATGCCCTTCAGCACTGATGGGGTACATCTGTGTTTGCCTTCTTTAAAACATTGTCTGTTTTTACTTACATGCATACATTGAGTGGTGTGTTCAGTGTTTCCTAAGGCAATGAAGAAAAGTACAGTATGTGAAAGTACCTTTTGAAGAAATGATTGCTTTAGGTGTAGTTAATGTCTTCTTCCAGCAGTGATAATGATGCTTCAACCTGACCTGAATCAGACTGGTCACACACGGTACAGTAAGAAGACTTGAAATATGGTGGATTTCAGTTGTATGAGTTCCATATTTATTTCAGTCTTATGAAAAGACCACAAAAAAAAAAAAAGGCTTACACACACCGATGCAATCCAAACGAGCAGTATGATGTGTGATTCTGTTTGGAAGGAAGTGGAGGAAAATGAGATGTTCTCCATTATTACTGATGGAAGCAAAAGATCTTGGGAAGAAGATACCTGCACCAAAAATGGTTGGATGTTCTGAGGTTAGCAGCTGTGTTGTGTCTTCTTTAAGGTTTATATAAGCATTAAAATTCATAGAGACGGATTGAGCGGTCTACATGTGCAAATGTGCTTAAAGTTTACAACGTTATGTACATCTTAAGTCCCCAGGCTGGAATGAACAAAGTGAACATCTTGAACTGGCCCTCTCCGTAGACAAACATGTTCCAGTAATTCCTGTGATGGTAAACTGGTAGTCTGGACGACTAAAGCATAGATTTAGAACGGATTGATTTCTTGGAAGACTGCAAACATCAACATGAAGGAGAGAACATTCACAATTTTTGACTTCAAATGTTAAAATGATCTTTCAATTACCCAGTATTATTTTGCACACAGATTAAGTTACCATCTGGATCACTAATCTCTAGTAAACTAGACACAAAAGAATTGGGATGAGTTTCCATAATTGAACGTGACTAAAAAACAAAATGTAATGTTTGTTGGGATATGATTCAAATCATCAGACTTGTTAGGAATCCTGAATTACGATGTGAATTCACGACTAAAGTTGGCGTAGATCTCTGTTTTAAAAGTCACCTGGATTTGAACTGAAGAAGCGTCTGTTATAAAAGGAAAAAAATCTTCTAGCTTTTCTCACAGTCCACTTGATGAACTCTCTGTTGGGAGACTGACGATCTCCACAGATGTGACGATGGAATGTTTCCTCCGTCTTTGGCCTCTTTCATTGCTGAGATGAGTTCAGGTTGCTTCCTTCTCAGTAGGTCAGAAAAGTCCTTTCAAATAGACGGATGTGTGTTTTAGCTGATAGTAGTGAGAACAAGTTCTTTGTCTAATCTCAGAAATCCAACAGCAGTCAGAATTTGCTTCCCACTTGTCAGTGAGGTGGATTCTTTCCCTCCACTGATCGGTTCTTTTTACGTCGCTAATTTGGAATCAATAGTGAGCTTGTTTTTTTAAAAATGTTTTCCTATTTGTTCCCTTTCCTACCCAGGATTCCTGTGCTTTATCCTGGGCGAAACCATCAATCAAAATGTTTATTTTCTTCTGACTTCACAAATAATCCAGGTTAGGAATGATGTCATTGTTATCATTGACCGGATGACGTGAAATGCAGCTACATTTCCACTAATCCATCCTTGGCTTTTCAGGTGGGGTAAAGATTTTAAGTTAGCTTATTGTTGGTTCAGCATTCCACATAATTTTATTTTTTTGCTGTCCAATGATGTCCTTCAAAATTTTAATGGAAAAAAAGGTTTTTTGAGGTGACTCAAAAAAGCAAAGTATTGAATATTTCCCAGGTTCACAGTTTTTTATATGATTGACACACCATGATGGGTGTTAGGTGTCTAACATTACTGCAGCCAGAAGACGGTCACAGTCAACTGTGAAATCATTCGTCTGATATTGTTTTCCAGCCTGTCTGCCTGAGTTTTTCACCAGAACACAAGAAGTAACTCCTAGAGTTAGAGATTCACTTTCAGTGTGTGAAGTAATAAAGTTTTTCTTTTATTATTATTTTTTGATGTTGTTATAATATTTGCTTCTTTTTTTCAATAGAAAAAAAAGAATCAGTAAATATTTTGTTGACCGTCACAACTCCGTAAGAAAGACCGGATTATTTAATACACATGATATTTTAGCTAATTCCTACCTGGTTAAAATTCATGTTTGGGTCCTGCCCGGAGTTTCTTCCTCAATGAAGGAGTTTTTCCCCGCCGCTGTCTCTTGTGTTTTTGGAGGGTTCTGTTGGGTTTGTTCTGTTTGTTAAAGCACTTTGAAATGTCTGTTGCCATGATTAGGCGCTATATAAATAAAAATCATACAGATGTATTATCTAATCATACGTCTGAGTATGACTTTTTTAGTTCGGCAGATTATGTTATTGGCATTTTTGTGTTGAAATTGACATTTTCATTTTCTGGTGTTTCGGAGCCTGGATTTTGTAGTTTCCTCACAAATGCCCCTGCTGTCAAATACCCTAATCCATGTGTTCCTAGCAAACCTGGAGGAGATCTGCACTCTATCTACTACTTTGGGTCATATTGCCGTCTGCATCCTCTGCTGTCACCTTACTCTATAAAAAAAATAACAAGGAGATGAAGTAATGTTCAAAAAAGGATTTTCAGCAACATCACAAATTCCCTCTCACGCGTGTTTGTTCAGCAGGAGGCTGGGTTTGTTGTAATCCTCCTGCTCCTCAGTTTGTGGGCAGTAAGCGTGAGGTAAGTCTAGTGATCAGAGCGCTTCTCAGCACGGCGAATGGGGCTTTGGGCAAAAAACAACCAGATAAGTGGAAAGCCAGCGTCCGCCCACATCTGGGCCGAGAGCGGCTCTCAGGAGACGCAGCGGTCACAGGTTCACGGGGTTCACCTGTCGACAGTCTCCTGGTGTCGAGAACGCACTGGAGAGGAAAACCAAACGGGACAAACAGCCAGACAGGAAGAGGAGAAAGATGTTTTTACAAAAGAGTCAGTGAAAATTTGAGGATCAAAATAAAAAATAAAACTTTTGAGCTCAGTTGCATTTTCTAAAATACAGTGGTACTACAGTGGTACTCTACTTACGAAATTAATTGGTTCTGGAAGAAATTAGGTAAGTAGAAAATTTCATAAGTAGAGACTTGTTTTCCATGCAAATGCCCTAATCTGTTCCAAACCCCCCCAAATTCAAACATAAATGTTTTATAAAGCATAAAAATGCATCAAAACATGTAACAAATACGTGTTACAACTAGATTATTACACAATAAATGAGAGTTGTGCATAATGTAAAAAACAAAGAATGGACTAAAGAATATAAATGATGGTCATTTACCTTTTAACTGCTGTCCTCATTGTTTTTTGCCAGCTATAAGAATGTTGCGTTCAGGAACCTGTGGGAGCTGCAAGTATCAGCCCATACTGTTTTTTTACCTTTCATAACTCGAAATTTCTTTCGTAACTAGAGGCAATATTTTCCTGTTGAGGCGTTTCGTTAGTAGAGGTACCTCTGTAGTTGTTGGGGTATTAAGTCAGTTTAGTGCCTACAGTATGTTACAAAAACCAGTCCCTCGTGGAGCTTGTGTTCTGGTCACCAGTGCTTCCATAGAATATCTCTGATCATATTTATTCACTCATGCTTTTTCTTTATTCATAAATGTGTGACTTTAGCATCTCTACCTTAAATCTTACAAGTTTACCCCAGAAAACTGTGTTTTAAAATCCATTTGCTCCACTTCACACCGTCATTACCCACAGCTTTGGCCCACGACTCAACCTTGTTTTCTACCTGCCCCCCCTGGATCCCTGGGGTATTTGTATTGTTCAGTCTGAGCTAGAAACAGCCCCCCCTGTCCACCTGTTACACCAGCCAGTCACCTGTGAAATCAAATTAAGATCTCACAGGCAGCACGCCTCAGGGACGCTGAGAACCACACGCAGTAAACCTGGAACCCTGTAAAAAGGAAAGCAGCAAACATGAGTCTTATTTACTCAGTCGTGAATGAAGCTGCTCTAATCATTATGTTTACTTTATCATGAATCAGATATTATGTTCATATGAGACCCTGAGGAGAACCTCTCAGCTCTGCCTAGTTTTTGTGTTTCTTTCAGCTCATTGTTTTTTTTCCTATTGCCCATAATTCAACTGTGATCAGAGATATGAACTGTATCAGGAATGGGGGGGGGGTTATCTGTCTGTGCCTCTCTTTTCAGAGAATCACTCAGAAACTGTTAGAATTTGTTCCGAGAACATTTTCCTCCAAGCAGCCGACTGTTCAAACGGTGGCTTTTTCTTTTTTTTTGCTACTGAGGCGATTTTATTGTTTATTTGAATGGATTTCGCTAAAATGAGGATTTCCAGAGAAAAACTTTAAAAAACTCTTTCATTCTGAGTTGTTTGGGGTTTATTTTACTAAACTTTCACAAATCTCCGACGTACTGGAGACGTGAATGCGAGCACGAATCTTTCTTCGTCCTTGCGTGGCCTTGTGATTCACTACATGAACCATATTTCAGATAATCGGATGAATACGAGACAATTACAATCATCTCATCTTCAAGAAGGTGAATTCATGAATGAATTATTTAACACAAAGAAAATAGTGACACAAAACAATTTTGATCCTGTCCAATCAGCAAACTCCTTCTGCGTCAGGTGGAACAGCTCAACCTCGGTGCTTTAGTATGGTTTTATAGATAGATAGATAGATAGATAGATAGATAGATAGATAGATAGATAGATAGATAGATAGATAGATAGATAGATAGATAGATAGATAGATAGATAGATAGATAGATAGATAGATAGATAGATAGATAGATAGATAGATAGATAGATAGATAGATAGATAGATACTTTATTAATCTGAGAGGAAATTATGTAAAAATTGTCAGTTTTCATGAATTTCTTTTAGCTTTTTGGCCAAAAAAAAAAAAGTTTTTTCTTCGCTGTACATCAAGAAACCTTCGCTCTGATATAAAAGGATGCGAGAAGCATCGGTACCATTGATGCTTCTGTTCATGATGTCACCGAAAAGCCTCGTCAGTCATGTCTCTGATATTTTTATAAGTCATTATTTAACATGGAGGCCCCTGCTGTTACTGCCATTCTCTCTATTCTTTACTTTGGATCATTCTGATGAATAGCAGGTTCCCTAAATGCATTAAAGGCTCGCTGGTACTGTATAAAGGCTTTACCTGTGGAAGTGGAGTTGGGTCCAGAATATCGAGGTTCTTTTATTCAAAAACTCAATGTTCTTGTTGGTTTGACAGAACTGTAAGACACACTGAACCCACCTGATGAAATGTTCCACATGACCTTTAACATTCTGTTCCCGTGTGTCTCATATGTAGGTATGGAGACATGGTGCCAAAGACGATAGCGGGAAAGATCTTCGGCTCCATCTGCTCCCTGAGCGGCGTGTTGGTGATCGCTCTGCCCGTCCCCGTCATCGTCTCCAACTTCAGTCGCATCTACCATCAGAACCAGAGGGCGGACAAACGCAGGTCTCAGAAGGTAATCGATCCCGGAGCGTGTGGACGGACACGCTACCAGGCCAACGTGGTTTTATATAGGCCAGAGTGTGTGTCAGGGTCATTAAGAAAATGACAATGAATGGAGGATTCAAGTATTAATTAAAAACACAGACTGTGGGGGTGGGTGGTGGTGGTGGTGGTGGGGGGGCTGATGATGAAAAGCCATTTGAAGGTCATTTTTCACATTCAGATGACAGATGACGTATTTTACGAGCTTAAAAAAGGTGATGTGAAAAGGTTTGACCTCAACTATGAATTACGTTTGGGTGTCATCAATATACGTCATCCCGTAGTCTCCTCTCTCTTACACACACACACACACACACACACACACACACACACACACACACACAAACACACACACACAATTTGCTGCTATCGGATCCATGTTTTTCATCATCCTCAGGCCATGCACACACACTTATGACTCCACCTCACACACACTTAAAATCCAAATGCCAGATGTTTCCCATCCGCTCAGCACACACTGCCAGTGAGCTTGTCTATGAATTTAGATTTTAGCAGCTATTGAGTATTAGGAAGAGCAGCTGCTGGTAAAAAAAGTGAGTCTGAAACCCTAGTAATAAAAGAATCCTGGGTGTGTTTTCCAATTGGGATGCAAGAATTTCAGATGTGTTATTTTATAAATAAAATAAAAATGAAATATATATATAAATATAAATAATATAAATATAAATAAATTATAAATAAGACAAAAAATAAATAAAATAATAACAATAATGATATAAAAAACAACTCTGACATTAAAATGAAATCTTATCTTAAATTAATAGATGCATTAATTGATGTATTTCTTTTAACCAGAGGAAATAAGATCATACCCTCATGTTTTCATCTTCAAACATAGCAGAGAGAACAAAAACCCACTTGAGCTGTTAGCAGAAAGCGAAGGAGAGGGTTGGTGGACGGATAAATGAAAGCGAGTGTCTCAGCTCCTGAACCCTGATGTTTCATCCTTGTTTCAAACCAGCTGTGACGTCACAAAGCAGCTCCACTTACATTTTACTGCAGCAGAATGAAAAGAAGCAACATGCTGGAATGGAATTTCTGTTTAATACATCTATTAATAATGAATGAAGTAGTTCAACTTCAGTATCCCAACAGATGCTGTAATTCTATCCTTGAAATTAGGTTTGCATACAACTGATAATGACAATGACAACCAGTTATTATGTTCTACAAGCAAACCCTTGTTTTCCAGCGCTTTAGACATCGAACAACTCGGAATTCAACCAAGAAATTCAGAACTTTTTTTGTCTTAGAATTATTATTATTATTATTATTATTATTATTATTATTATTATTATTATTATTATTATTATTATTATTATTATTATTATTATTATTATTATTATTATTATTATTTCTCGCTGGCAAGAGCGAGAAAAGGCGAGAAAAGTCGAGAGAAAACGTGACTGTAATGTGCTTTTTATTTTAGTTTACTGTATTCAATAATTTTCACTTAATTTGCGTTCCCTTGCCTACGGTACGAGTTACGGTACCGTAAAGTTCTGTCCAAAAGACGACGGTAACTCGTACCTTAGAATAACCTGATTACGTTGATGTTTTTTTTTCTTTCTTTCTCGTGTAAGAAGAACTAAAGAAGAGTATTGCGTGTGGCAATTCACAAATTAATTAGTATAGATTATATCAAGAAAATATGTTCTGAGAACACGTTTCATTTGTTTGATGACTTTTAACCACAAATCTTCGCTGAATCTTTGTTTGACTAAACTTGACCCAAAGTCTGGAGTCAAACCGTGGATTCTGAGGTTATAATCTGCACTTTATATGAATCACCACTCCAGCATGTTTCATTGTTTTGTATGGTTTTGCTGTCTTTATTGCATACAGTAGTGTTAATTGGAATTTTATTGTTCTTTTTAATATCATTATTGTTTACTGCTGCAGTATCAAGGAGTCTAAACACACACATTTCTAATCTCTTCTACTTTACAATGAGAAGGATTGTGAACCGTCCCCTTTCAGCTTAATGGTGCGTAACAGTTTAATGTGGAATTTATATTTTATAGTTGAAAACGGGTCACATTTTTTGCAGCTGTCATGGAGGGGAAGTATCCAGCACACACTGCAGTGTTTCATATATTAAAGTAACTGTTGTTGCTCTCATAATAGATGGATGTAGACGTGATTTAATGATAATGAGGTATTAACTTGAATGCATCCATAATAATGAATTTGTTGAATTGATTGTTTTCTCAAAAGGTGCTTTAGAAGATGTTTCTGTGTGGTTTGGTGAAAAGTGCACACATATAAAAGATTCTCCTCACAGTCCCTGTGCACCAATCAAACCTTATTTATAACAGCGTTCAGAAACATCAATTTGTCTTCTTTGCTGTAGCGTATGGCGTGAGAGGAAAAGAAAATCAATAGAGAAAGTTTCAAGGAAATCTGTTTTATATGAACTGTGTTCGTCCATTCTCCCTCCATCTATTACTCTGTCTCTTCTAGCCCCCCCGCCCCCCCCTCTAGGTTTCATTTGTCTTTTTTCTTATCTACCAACAGGCTGCTTCAGGCTCCCATTACAATTACGTAGCCATCTGGGGGTTTGACTTGACAAAAAGATCCTGTCTGTTTCTGTTCACAGTGGAAACAGAAATAGAGACCAAATTGGATTTAATGATAGTCATTCCCTATTTCCTACTGTAGTAAGGATTGGTGGGGGGGGGGTCAGCCAAGAGTATAAGCTCTCCTGTTAGTTTGAAATCCCCCACAGAGAGCGAAACAAGCTCTCTGGACGACTGTATCACTCAGCGGTGCGTTGTAGTCTCCAGTAGAGTCTTTAGGTCTTGAATGGTTTCAACCCACCAGAGACAATAAATGTGAGGAAAACCAAAAAGATGGAGGCTTGGAGGAGAAAACTGGGGGTGAACTCACAGAAAGAGAGTTTATGGAGCCGATACATATATACATATATATATACTTAATGTACGTGTGTCTGTGTGTATATATATGTGTGTATATACACACATATATATACACACATGTATGCATGTATGTATATATATATATATATACTGTATATATATGTGTGTGTGTGTGTGTGTGTGTGTGTGTGTGTGTGTGTGTGTGTGTGTGTGTGTGTGTGTGTGTGTGTGTGTTGTGTGTATATATATCCCTTGGGATCATTAAAGTATATATCTATATATATGTGTGTGTGTACTGTATATACTGTATATGCACACACACACACATATATACATAAACATACATATATACATATATGTGTATATATACATATATGTATATATGTACATACATATATACTGTGTGTGTATATATATATGTATATATATAAAGGGCACAAGATTTTCTCACCTCTAAGACAACATAAACTGTGTGTGTGTCTATATACATATATACTGTATATGCATATATATGTATATAGACACACACACACACAGATAGTTTTTGTTGTCTTAGAGGTGAGAAAATCTGGTGCCCTACCTTGGCTGTCTGACTGTCAATGGGTGGTAATGTTAGAGCATTTGGGTTTGAAATGCTCGCTCAACCAGGACCGCAGATGACAGGAGAAATAAATAAAGTAAAAAATAGTAGTAGAACCCATCACCAGTGACTTACTGACGGACTTGAGGAGGTCTGTGAATGTCTGAAGACAGAAAAAGGGAATCATAAAGATGAGGGACATCAGGAAGGATCTATATCAGATACAATTCTGCCACAAATTCTGGTTTGCAGTCATGAAGCTGTCACAAACTCACCGTCGGATGCTTTTTCCTGGAAGTGGCCAAATGCGGTCCTGAAATGTGCCAGACCAAAACAGCACAGTCTCAAATAATCCAGCTTACCTCCACTTCTGTCTTCAGGTTGGACAGACCACGCTGCCCACATCCTCCTGCAATGAAACGTCTAAACTAATGGCCGTGAGGCACCGACCTTTGAAACAGTCGTTCAGTCTAAACTATGTCAGTTCAGGGGTCCTACGCATGAAAAGTTTCAGCAGCCACTGCCTCCGATGAGCCCAGCAGGAGGGTAAACGCTCCTCGCCGTGTGTCAAGCAGAGCTTTCCTCTTTTTAAATTTGTTCAGATTTCACCAAAGCTACCGAGAGAGAAGCAGCAAACCGTCTCTTATTTCCCTTCTTTCTCTTCATTTCACACTCTGTGTGAATTATTATTACGTCCACATCTCCAACACGCCTCAGATCTTCACAGGTGTCTACAGTCATCTATAATTTGTGAAGCTTCCAAGATAAATCTGTTACTTTTGATGTGGATTTCTGTCCATCTCTCTTCTGTTTCTGAAATGCGTTTATCAGGGACAAAGTTCAGCAGGAGAGGTTAAAGTAATCTCTAACGTTATGTGTCCAGAGGAACTAGAAGCAGCCAAATATTTTATGGAGTCCTCCTGAGGTAATATCCGCTTCGTTTTAAGAAATTCCCAATATTATTTTTCTCTCATATCTTATCTGACTGTCTCTGTCCCTTTGCTCTGCTCAGTTATCACATCCATCTATCAGATCAGGTTTATCCTTCTGCTATCGCTCACAGAGACTGTATATTTATAATGTTTATGGCCACAGCCAATGACAACATCAAATAGATAAAAATCATATTTATTTATTATAATAACTTATTTCTAAGACCTTCTCTATTACGCTTTTGTAAGTTAATCCAATCCAATCCACTTTATTTATATAGCACAATTTAAATAAACAATGGGTTTCCAAAGTGCTGCACAGTCACTAGATAAAAGCGCAACAAACGTGCCATAAAACCATGAAAATAATGCAGTTAAATTAAATATCAAATAAAAATCCAATAAAAACAATTTAAAATAAGTTAAAAGTGGAAATAAAATCAGGATGAAAAACAATTAAAATAATGTGAAATAGTACACAAAACACTCTAAAGGGTGTCAAACCCCAGGGAAAAGAGGCGGGTTTATTCCTCTGTTGTAATTTGAGGGACTCCAGCAGTTATTAAAGACACTACAGTACAACACTAGGATTACTACATGTGTACAATCTGATACACAGTTGGAGAAAATAATATATTAATAAGTCAAATTCAATAAGTAAAAAGAAATAAAATCATTTTCAAGTAACTCATTTCTTCTGTTATCTTTTCTCTGAACAAATAATCTGCGTGAGATTTTTACCAAACAATCTTTAAGTTTGTATTTCGATTGGCCGATGTGGGTGTGTTTGTTTTATCTGCATCTCATATCTCTGGTTCATTTTGGTGTATAATAATAAAATGATGTCATTGTAAAGGTAAGAACAGACTGTTTTGTGCTGAGTGTGTCTCATTCCAGTTTTCTGACTCCAAACATTTTGGAATGTACCGTCTGACCCCTTGACCTCTCTTTCTTCCCACAAACAGAAAGCCAGACTGGCCAGAATAAGAATATCCAAGTCCAACAGCGCCAACGCCTTCATCCAGAGCAAACGCAACGGGCTGCTCAATGAGCTGCTGGAGCTGACGGTGAGAACGACCTTTGACCCCTCTGAGCGCCGACAACAGCAAAGTAGCTGCTGTTACCGGGCATTCCTTAAATATCATCTGATTGTGAATGAGTTGGACAAATAACTCCTTATATTGGTCCTTAACTTGAATCCTGACGCTAAGAATTCAAGTTTACTCTCTCACTAGTGCAGAAGTGACATTTTCACACAAGCAGGTTACATAATACACACAAATACACACAAAATGATGCAACATTTACTGCTAAGATGAACCAAAAGGGCAAAAAGAGGTCATTTATATGTTGTTTTATGTTCTTTTTGTCTTTGAACACTAAACCTTAACAAGGGATTTTCTTTGTTTTTGTGGAAACTCATCAGGAGAAAAAGAGAATTTGTTAACAAAGCTTTATAATTTAGAATTTCTGGATAATTGCAGGTGTAATGGAGGAAAAAAACACTGCAATAATTAGCATAATTTAAAACAGTGGTTTTTATGGGTGGGTTCTCTCCGGCTTCCTCCCACCTCCAAAAATATGAGCTTCAGGCAAGTTGGCCGCTCTCAAATTGCCCCTAGGTGTGAGTGTGTGTGTGTGTGTGTGTGTGTGTGTGTGTGTGTGTGTGTGTGTGTGTGTGTGTGTGTGTGTGTGTGTGTGTGTGTGTGTGTGTGTATGTGTGCTTTTTTGTCTCTATGTGGCTCAGCAGTGCACTGGCGCCACGCCCAGAGTGTACCCTGCCTCCCGCCCCAGTCAGCTGTTCGACATTCAAACAGGCAGTGCAGTCAGTTCACAAGCTTGTCTTAACAGAAACTTTATTCTGGTGCCTTTTCAGAGTTTTTTCAGGTTCTTTTTGCGTCAGGAGGAAATGTCAGAGCCGTTCTGACGTTAATCGACTTCACGCGATTCTAAACGCTGAACAATCTCCACAGCTGGAAACCCACACGGAACCGGAAACTCGGTTTTAATCCTTTTGAAGATTTACTTGAATAATTGCATGTTGTGACTTCAGACACACACACACACACACACACACACACACACACACACACACACACACACTCCCCTCATGACACGACAGAATGAGCTAATGAAATGTGCTCCTTTGTGACCGGTCCAGACTTCACACATGATCGGAACTTAATTAATGTTTTCTAACTTATTTAGAAAGAAAAACCAGTTTTTATCCTTTCTTATTTAGCATTATGTCAATAATAAAAGATCGATGTTAAGAACATATATTCCTCCCCAGTCACACACATCCTTGACTTTTATCTTTCAAGCAAAAAAGCAACAAAATCCTTCAGATGTTAATTCTGGGTTTATATTATTATCTCATTCTCTTAATGATGGCTTGAAAGCGGAGGCTGCGTTTCTGCTTTTTAAGGCAGGCGTGCTCCCACCCTCCCTCGCATCTTTTAAACATGACACCACCAGGAAAAAAAAGGTGTTTGTTAATACATGAGCAAATTGCCTATATTCTTCCCATCCACTACAATTTCTCTTGCTCTCGGTGACACAGTCCCTTGTTTTGCAGATGGTTACTAAAACCCATTTGGGTCCGTCGGAGTCCGGTGTGAAAGCTCATGGGTGTCTGAAAGTGGTTGGAATTATCATATAAATGCCATCTGTGAGTGCTGAGCGACCCCAACCCCGTGTGTGTGTGTGTGTGTGTGTGTGTGTGTGTGTGTGTGTGTGTGTGTGTGTGTGTGTGTGTGTGTGTGTGTGTGTGTGTGTGTGTGTGTGTGTGTGTGTGTGTGTGTGTGTGTGATGAGGTTGCCAGAGTCTTGGCATATCAAATTACAGCGGCGTCACTACTGTCAGTCAGTCGCCGTGTTAGCCGGCGGGGTGTGTGTGTGTGTGTGTGTATGTGTGTGTGTGTGTGTGTGTGTGTGTGAGTGAGTGGGGCTATATGATAAAGTGATGGTTTACTCATATTCTATAGTTAAATTATAAGTTCTGCTCTGTTAGTCTTCTCTGTTTCCCCCTGAAGGCTTTTTCATTTTATGACATTTATTTGTTTACCGCATCACAGGATCATTATCATAACGACTGATTTATTGATAAAGCCGACAATGACGTGAAATATTCGACTTTATTAGTGTGGGTGTTTACTTAATATTCATTTTTTGACTTAAATATAATGCGGCATCACGGTTGGCCCAAATACATAAGAAATGACAGAAGGCAATTTTCCACAGAAAAGGAAACGAATGAGATGAAAACAGCTGCAGGCGTTTTAGAAAAGGGAATTATAGATAAGATTCTCCATCATGGGTTATGCTATATATCTAAGTATTATGTAAAGTACTCAGTAGTACGATGGATGAAGAAAGCCATTTGACATCTTTGACTAAGATAGCAAACAGTGATTTTTAGGGGGAATAAAGATAAATCCAATAAAACACAGCATCTCTAATTTGACGCCAGATGATCTGTGATCTTATTAATTTCCGGTCTTTTAATGCAACCAGTAAAACACACCATGCATGCATCCCCCTTTATGTAGCATCACATCACCTACCCATAATAAATGATTTAAAGGCACTTGAGCCATACAGAAAGACTCCCCACGAATAAATAAAATACAACCACAGCAACTTTTTTTTTGTTTTCCACCAGTTGTTAAGTCAGAAATCTAACATTATGTAGACTGAACCCTCCCTGTTTTGATATTAAACCACCTTCTATCTGTATTACCTTGTCCCACACTCTGATAGACTGTTTAAAACACTTTTGTGTCTCACAGAAGTGCGCTGTGTTCTCACGAAAAGCAGGATGTCATCAGCAAACAGCATTTGGTACAGTATCCTGTGACTACCTGCTTAAAATCTGTGACTTGTGGATAGTAGCTCTGTATGGCTAAATCCACAGTCTACACACACACACACACACCACCTGAGACCAGCCAACCAGACAGCCGAGGCAGCAGTTGCCCCTCCTGACCAAAGATTTTGGGTATAGTAGAATCTGTTCCAGGGTAAAACACCTGCAGCTTCAGCTTCCTGATGGTGGCGGTGGAGTTGTAGCATGTGCAGCATAAACTAGACAAAGAACACAGGTGTGTGTTGATGATGGGCACACATCCTGAGGGCTTCATTCCCTTCATTCTGCACCATCAGCTCACGTCGGAGCGAGAAAACACCAGAGACACGTGTTGTAAGGATCTGCACACAATTCCTGGAGGCTGCAAACATCCCAGTTATTACATGGCCTTCATCATGTCTATCACCAACTGAGCATCACGGGATCCTACGGATCAGCGTGTGTGCGACGTGTTCCAGCGCCTGCCAATATCCTGCCACTGAAGGGACGCGAACCAATATCCCAAAGACTGCAATCAACAACCTGATCGCCTCAATCATGCAGATGATGGACAGGAAAATATCTTTCACACCAGATACTGACCACTTAAAAAAAGGTGCTAATGTTTATGTCAATAAACATATTTTTTATATTTTTTATTATTATATTTATATTTTTTATTATTTTATTTTATAAATTAAAAGTATTTATATTATTAATTTATAATATTATTTATATTATGTTTATTTATATTATTTATTTATACATTTTTTATTTTTTTATTTTTTTTATTATATATTTTTTGTTTATTTCCGATCAATATTGCAGTTTTCAACAAATGCTAGTGTTTTTATTTTATAGTGATCATTCCAGACCACACCTGTTCTCTAATGACGCTGTTTATCGGCTCATTGAACCACTCCTGTCACGCCGAGTGGATGGAAACATTCCCACCTTTACAATTTGCGACATCTGCGCCATTGTGTTGTGTTTTAACTGCATCTTTTAGCGCGGCTCTTTTATTGTAATCGTTCCGACGCGCACCTGTGTAACAACGACGTGTTGTTCAATCAGCAGATTTTTGATGCTTCACCTGTCAGATGAGTGGATTATCTCCATCGAGGGGAAACGTTCACTCCTAGACTGAATTTTAAAGGGATTGTATTTCCGATCACCTTCTGAAACGTGTGATCATGAAGAGCTGCTTTGGTGATGCCATCGGCGTCACACGCTTCAGAGAGCATCAGAGTCACTCCTTCACTCACAGGAAGGTAACTTTGAACCTAGGAGAAGGCCTGAGTCTCCAGCTGCACCCCGTCTTTGATAGGACCTCCTTCCATGGAGAAAATCATCACATTCAGACATCAGAAGGCGTTCTCTGGAGCCCACATCTCTGTATTGTTCATGTGTCTGGAATCTGAATGAGAGCCCTTGAGCTGGATCACCACCCACACAAATCCTTTGAGTAACAATGTGCATGTGGAATGGGGTGGTAGGGGGGAGAATTAATTTGTTTTCCGTTTTTTTTTATGTTTTCTTGCAATTTTGATTACTATGAGACAGTATTTGGAGTCTGGGCTTTTGAAATCAAACCCTCCACTTGGAGAAATACCAAAAAAAAACAAAAAACTGCTTCCATATGTTTCTTTTTTCTGTTTTTCCTCAACTTGTTTTCACAAATTTATGAAGCTTCATACATCAGTAACCACCGCTCAGCTGCCTCGGAGCGTCTCGTAACACCCAGTGGTGTCGACTTAGAGAGTTAAGTAACAGAGCCTGGAACAACGCAACTGTACAAGTTGTGTTTTATTTGTATATTCAAGCAAACAAGAAGTTCTTTTTTTATTACACAAGGAAGCAGTTAATTAATTGATAATAAAAATACACTCCCAAGACTAATTCACACCTAGCAGGAATGACGTTATGTAACCGCAAGTGGACGACTTGAATGCCAGCAGGAGTGTGTGACTACCTGCTCACCATTAGTGTGAAATTAATTTGCATGAGCGGCCATCAGTCAGTATGAACCTTCAAGACAGAGCCCACATCAGAGTTATTACAAACAATGCATTTATCAAGTGTGTGTGTGTGTGTGTGTGTGTGTGTGTGTGTGTGTGTGTGTGTGTGTGTGTGTGTGTGTGTGTGTGTGTGTGTGTGTGTGTGTGTGTGTGTGTGTGTGTGTGTGTGTGTGTGTGTGACTTTTTAAGGACACAGAGGAAGAGGAGCAGAAGCTGATCAAGTCCGTGTCTCTGTTAGAGAGCCAACATCACCACCTGCTGCACTGTCTGGAAAAAACAACAGTGGGTACCTGATCCCCATCTGATCATGTGTGATGTTTACTGTTTATTGTATTTACCAATATTACAGTATTTTCTGGACTATAAGGCGCATCTTCAATGAATGACCTATTTTAAGACTTTTTTCCATATATAAGGCGCACTGGATTATAAGGCGCATTGTTGGTTTTTGAGAAAATTAAAAGCTTTTTAAAAAATTCAATCAATTAATTAATTAAATTTTTTAAAAAATTTAAATTTTTTCTGTAGGTATTATATTATATTTACAGTATTTTCCGCACTATGAGGCGCAAGAAAATGTAAATGTAATATACTAACTACAAGGATTTGGAGTAGAAACAATATACTTTCACAAAAATCTATTTCTATTTCTTTTTCTATCACTTTCCTTTTTGTATTATTCTTATTTAGTTTACGTTTTTATTCACACCTAAACCAACTTTTCATGGTTTCATTTACTCCCTGTCCTCCATTGTTAATTACTACCCATGGACATTTATTTCTGTCTTTGTGTGAATTCAGTTCATCCTAAGAATGACTTGTTTTTTTCTGATAGTCAATATATACTGTCTAAAATGTATACAGTAATCCCTCGTTACTCGCTGTTAAGGCGTTCCAGGACGACCCGCAACTAACGAAATTCTGCGATATTGCGACGATCTATTTATTTTATTATTTACGGTAATTTAGACGTGTATGAACCCTCCCCATACTGACATACTGACAGATTATAGAAGGTTTAAAGCACTTTTAAGTGTTTCTTTAATACACAGACGTGCTCCCTCCCTCCACCAGGAGGCAGTAAATAAACCTTCAGAACCTGTTTCTTCCATCCAGGCTCACGAGTTCGTGGACGAGCAGATGTTCGAGCAGAACTGTTTGGAAACGGCGCTCCAGACGTACCCGTCACGCAGCGCGTCCCTGTCCAGCCGCAGCAGCGCCGGGTGTAGCGGTTGTGGCTGCAGGCGGAAGACAAACACCCCCCTACCCAACGTCAGCCTGCCCCCCGCCCTTCAGGACCCCCTGCAGGAGCTCAGCGCCATGCGCATGCATTGTGACGACCCGCCCTATCACGCTGCCAGGTAACAGGAAAGGATGTTAGAAACGCAGAAACTAAACTAAGGAATGAATGGATTTCTGTGCTCCATGCTTGTAAGCTAATCAATCGATCATTATTTTTAAAACGCTTAATCATGGCAAAAGACATTTCAAAGTGCTTTAACAAATAGAAAAACCCAACAGAACCCTCTATAAGCGAGCATCAGCGACTGCAGCAGGGAAAAACTCCTTCATTGAGGAAGAAACTCCGGCCAGGACCCGGACTCTTTTGGGCAGCCATCCGCCTTGACCGGTTGGGTGGAAAAGAAATACAAGAAATCCCTCCAGGCTTCAGATCAGCTAACGTTCAGAAGAAAGTCATATTTCTCTAATAATCCAGTGGATTATTTAGCGTAAACTGAACATACTGTAGTTAGATGATGTACATTTTCCGTCTTGTGTTCCTGTTTCCAGCTGGCAACAGATGTAGACGTAATATGGAGCAGCTTCCTTCCTCAGACTCCAGACCAGTTTGTGTGTGAAAAGTTTCCTGTTTAGATATTATTTTTTTATTTTTTATGATTAAAAGTGAACTTTGAGTTTGTGCGGAAAAAGCTGCACAGATTAAAAGCAAACATTTGTACAAATAAGCCCTTGAAACAAGTTAGTCGACCAGATCACTGATTAGTGGTGATTGAATATATTTTAATATTTTATCGTTTTTCAGAGATGTTATCTCTGAACAGATGTTAACCTGCATAACTTTATAAACTCTTTCTGTATTTTTTGTTTTTTAGTCGTTCCAGCCTCAACCTGAAAACCGACAACAGCGGCAGAATTAACTGCAAAAGCGGCCGGATCACCACGGCGATCATCAGCCTCCCTTCTCCTCCGGCTCTGACCCCCGAGGGCGACGGTTTCCACGGGCTCCAGCACAGGAGGCTGCCCCCTCCCATGGGGCTCCCGGTGGCCCCCAGCGTCCAGACCACGAGAAGCTCAGCTTGCACCAACATCGTCAAAGTCTCTGCGCTGTGACTCTCTGGCTGGTAACACAGTCCATCAGGAGGAGAGGAGCGATGAAGGGGAGGATGAGGAGTGTCTCACCCCCCCTTGTAAACAGGAGGAGCGCTGAGCTCCAGAGGAGTCACCAGTTTTTCAGTGGGAGACGGGTGAAGTACAGCCAGAATAGAACGAAAGACATCGTGCAATTATAAAGTCATCGGACGCTGTGGAGACAAATGTAAAGCGTTGCTGGTCCAGCAGGGAACTGGAGATGTTGTGGACTTTAAACGTGTTGAAGTGAGAAGAAGTGTTGGTCGGTCTTGTTTGTATTGTGTGTGGTTTGTCTTATATATTTTGAGTAAAACAAAAAAACACTCCAGAAAACAAGTTTTAGTTTTCGTCATAAAAGTATTTGTGAGACTGAAAAGTTTTGGGGGGGTTTTTTTGGTTTGTTTCAAACTGTGTTTCAGACGCTTCATGTTTGTTTCACATGACTCCATCTTTGTGGAACCGGAGAGACGGAGGTGAGAAACATCTCCTGTCGGCGCTCAGATCCCAGGCCAATGGGAGACGAGAACTTTAAGAAGTCGTCGCAAAAACATGATTTTAAAAAAGTTTTATTTTCAGTCTAGTACCTGAAGCTGTTTAAATCAACCCACTGGACTTAAAGGAAGTTTCAGGAAGACGTTTCTCCTCTCGTCCAAGAGGCTTCAGATCAGAACTGAAACCGTTTTGAACAGCTTCAGACAACAGAGACCAGTTTCAGTGGTTTAGTGTGAATGAGAGGGAATTTAAAAAGATACATCAGACATGTACAGTGTGTGTGTGTGTGTGTGTGTGTGTGTGTGTGTGTGTGTGTGTGTGTGTGTGTGTGTGTGTGTGTGTGTGTGTGTGTGTGTGTGTGTGTGAGAAACAGCCACATTATTGTGAAAATCTGATAATTTTCAGTTTTAAAGTGGAGAGAACAAGAAGAAATTGTGATTGATTGATTGATTGATTGATTGATTGATTGATTGATTGATTGATTGATTGATTGATTGATTGGTTGGTTGGTTGGTTGGTTGGTTGGTTGGTTGATTCATTGATTGGTTGGTTTAATGATTGATTGATTGATTGGTTGGTTGATTGATTGATTGATTGTTTGATTGATTTAATGATTGATTTAATGATTGGTTGGTTGGTTTGGTTGGTTGTTTGGTTGGTTGGTTCATTTAATGAATGATTGATTGATTGATTGATTGATTGATTGATTGATTGATTGGTTGGTTGGTTGGTTGGTTGGTTGGTTGGTTGGTTGGTTGGTTGGTCGGTTGGTTGATTGGTTGATTAAAAGGTTGGTTGGTTGTTTGAGTTAATGATTGATTGATTGATTGATTGATTGATTGATTGATTGATTGATTGATTGATTGATTGATTGATTGATTGATTGATCATTGAGTTGTTTCAGGTAGAGTTCCTATTTTGTTTCCTGTCGTCTCTTGAATCAAGCAGAAGAACAAAGGATTAGATTTGATGTCTTGACTGTAAATGAAACCGTTAATAAAAGGATGTTTTATTAAAACAAAAGTTTTTAACAGTTAAACACATTTAAAATGTACAAATTGTACAAATGAGCATTGTTTGGTTTATGAACTGACAGGAGAATCCTTGTTAAATGTCCTGTTTCTCTGTCAGCCATCAACACCCCGTCCTTAATGAACGGTTTGGTCTCTTTGGGCGCCGATATGCATTAAATGGATGTAAAGCGTTAACCAGCATTGATAAATCAATAGATCAATAGATTCTGACAGACTGTTGTTGAGGGATGTTTCTGAAGAGGATCTTGGTTGATCTCAGAGAAGGTCACAAGATGCAAAAAAAAAAGTCCTGAAATGAATTTGCTCAGTGGATCATGTTTCATTTATCTGCTGCACATTGTTGCTCATTTAAAGTGAATAATAGACGCCTGGTGTTTGGAATAGTTTGTGACTACTTGTGCTTTGACTTTACCTTTGGGTTCATTTGTACCTTCATGTGTTTTTTGATCATGAAGTACCAGTGACATTATTTTGCTGTATTTTTTGTAATTTGTGTTGCATATCAGTATTTTGTCCCGCTCTCTATGCTGCTATTTAAAAAAAAAAAAATCAATCCCTTTAGGTGACTTTTTATTCTCAGTGTTAATGCCGAAAATATCAAGCATCATGGTGTTCATAGTTTGGGTTTCGGTTCCCGCTGATGGATGCGGTTTCTACACATTAGGGCTTTTTGCAGTATCAGCTTTAACAACAAACAGCACTTCTCTCCCATCAGTGAGTGATGATTACATGTTGTCATTTTTGTGATGGACTTTCTAGGGTCACTTTTTTAAAAGTCTTGGCATTGCTGTTTGTGTTGTTTCTTCTATTTTTTATCCTTTTTGAACTGAGCTTTTCTGTCCATTTGCTGTGCTTACAGTATTCTGTCAATTTATTTGTTAGAACAACGACAAAGTGTCAGATAAGAAATAAAATCTGCCACAACAACACGGCGCTGTCTTTGTTCTCGCTCTTAACACCAAAGGAGTGAACAGCTGCAAAGAAATACAAGATTTATAAATTTATTCTGTCTCGGAATAAATTTTAGAATTGAATTAGTTTTCACCTTTTTGAGAAAAATAAAAGTAAACATATATTGAAGTACACATGTCAGAGTGAAATAAAGCAATGATAGATAACCTAAAATTTCTAACTATCTAATTTCAATATTTACTTTGTTCATTTATTTTTTATTTTGCAGCATTACACCGATAAAAGGTTCTGCTCTTTCAACGTCACTGCAAATACAGGATAACTTTATTGTAGCACGATGGTGCCTCCCTGCATGTGTGTGTGTCTTCCACTAGATGGCAGCAAATTATATATGAACAGATCATTCAGAAAACTCTTGAACATTTTATAACTATTCAATCCATTAATCATCCTTTATTTATAAAGCGGTTAATCACATCAGCAGACATTTCAAAGCGCTTTAACAGACAGAGAAACGCGACAGAACCCTCCAGAACATGACTAAGCGTCTCAACATCCTCTCACCAGCATTCATCCAAATGTGACTGAAACAGGTCAAGAGTTCTATTTAAAACTAAACCAAGGAGTTTAAGGTTGAATTACAACTCTAAGTGGGATTAACAAAAATATGTAGTCTGTTTCATGAGTTTAACTTTCTGGGACACAATTTGTCTTTGTCACCTGGAAAACACACATCACAGAGGAATATATGTGAAATATATCATTTAGATAAAGATGCTTGTCACCCCTAACACATAGTGTATCACACTTTATTGTATCCACAGTTCTTACTCTATATTTTATTATTAAATATTATATAAATTTAAATCCCAATGGTTTATTTGGTAACTCAGGGTCAGGTGAAAAAAAAAGAGAACCTGCCTCTGAATGCAACAGCGTCGTGTGGAGTTCTTCTGACGCGCCTCATGGGTTCGTCCAGGTGTTGTTCTGTCATCTCCATCACCTCCCGGTGACTCACACTTTCACATCTTGCCCCCCATCATTAGTGCCTGGTTTATCCCGTCACACACTGATTTAAACACTCTGACTAGTTTGGAGATAAAAACACACACATCCACCTGCTCGCAAATCTGCTTCACATTCCTCATGCATAGCATCAACATTTGTAAAGATTTTTTTTTAAGTTGCGGAATACTCAAAAAAACAAAGAGCATTATCGAAAAGCTCGTTTATTTGTTTGTTTGTTTATTTGTTTACATTGAGACACAACGAGTCATGTAGTTTAAATAACATCAAATATTTTCTTTATTGGTTCTTTATCAACTGTTCTTCTTCTAAGGTTTCAAAACATTTTGCAAACAAAGAATTGTTGCAGAAAAGATGGTGAAATGTGTGATAATTAATGGATAATTGATAAAAGTTGTTTTATACTCATTTTGATTTTATCTTCATCCCCTGATGATCGACAGCAGGACCGCTGGGAACAGGTGGACGGAACCAACACGTGTGCTGCCACCGTCTGGTCGAGATGTGAACTGCATCCTGTTTGTGTTCAAAACCTGAAACTCTCCACTTGTTTGTTCAGGTCAGAGTTCATGTGTGTGTTTAAATCATGGTCGGTTCGTTTGAAACTTATCAAATGTATTGAATGTGTGTGTGTGTGTGTGTGTGTGTGTGTGTGTGTGTGTGTGTGTGTGTGTGTGTGTGTGTGTGTGTGTGTGTGTGTGTGTGTGTGTGTGTGTGTGTGTGTGTGTGTGTGTGTGTGTGTGTGACTAAAGAAGTGAAGACAGTCTATGAAGCTCTCTGTCCAGCAGCTGCTGCTCCATGTGTTTCAGCGCTGAGTGATCCAGAGACGCGTCCCCCCAGCTGTCAGCAGGAACACAGACCCGGACCAGGAAGTGGATCCTGGGGGACCAACAACTGCAGGAACAGATCTAATCCTGGTGGAGTCGGAGCAGCAGAGACTGAATCCACCCTGACAGGAGGATCCAGAGACAGACGTCCAGTCTGACAAACAGTCACGTGTGAAAACAACTAACAACAGATGTGGGAATAAAAAAACCTGATCCAGTGTTTCATTGTTGATTTATTAATATTATAATTACAGTATTTTACACACTATGAGGTGCAGCTAGAAGCATTTCATTGTCTCAACAACGTGTCTTGTTTGTGAAAAAAGTTTTGAAATAGGACATTCATTGGGGGTGCGCCTTATAGTGCAGAAAATACTGTAGTAATAGTAGCAGTAGTAGTAGTAGTAGTAGTAGTAGTAGTGGTAGTGGTAGTAGAACTAGTAATAGCAATAGCATGAGTAGTAATAGTAGTAGGAATATTAGTACTAATGCGATTACTAGTACCATTAGTAGTAATAGTAGTAGTAGTAATGGTAGTAGTTGTAGTAGAAATAGTAGTATTAGTAGTAATAGTAGTAGTTGTAGTAGTAGTAATAGTATTTGTAGTAGTAATAGTAGTTGTAGTAGTAATAGTAGTAGTAATATTATTAGTAGTAGACGTAGTAGGAGTAGTAATAGTAGTAGTAGTATTAGTAATAGTAGTAGTAGTAATAGTAGTAGTAGTAGCAGTAGTAATGGTAGTAGTGGTAGTAATAATAATAGTAATAGTAGGAATAGTAATAGTGACAGTAGTAGTAGTAGTAATAGTAGTAGTAGCAGTAATAGTAGTAGTAGTAGTAGAAGTAGTAGTAGTAGTAGAAGCAGTAGTAGTAGTAATAGTAATAGTAGTGATAGTAGTAGTAATAGTAGTAACAGTAGTATTTAATGTCACAAGTGACAGGAAGCTCTGGAGTAGACAAACGCGTCCATTAGCTGTAGTACTGTAGTACTCTCTGTAGTAATTCCAGCTGTAGTACTGTAGTACTCTCTGTAGTAATTCCAGCTGTAGTACTGTAGTACTCTCTGTAGTAATTCCAGCTGTAGTACTGTAGTACTCTCTGTAGTAATTCCAGCTGTAGTACTGTAGTACTCTCCGTAGTCATAGTATTTTGAGTACTTCTGTGTACCAGCAGAACCAACAGAACCAGGACTCTGGGGGTCCAGAGGAGCGTCTCTCCTCCTCTTCCTCTCTGCTTCATCCACGTGGGTCTCATCAGCAGCTTTATGGACCAGAGACAGACGCAGGTCAGAGGTCAGGGGTCAAAGGTCCTGATGTCGGCTGGGAGCTGGATGAACATCCACACAGCTGTTTGGAACCGACTGTCCACACCCACTGCATGCTGGGTAAACGACAGTCTCCCTCATCAGTTTTGTGAATATTTAACCTGAGTTAGAGCTGAAATATTCAAAGTTTTCTGCTTTGCATGTAAAACATCTCCTAAAACTAAAGTGTTCAACAACAACATGAGTGTTTGTGCAGCTCTTCCTGCTCTGCTAATAAAGTTTTACATCCAGGTCAGGAAACTGAAGCCTGAGGCTCAGGTGTTTCCTGCCTGACGCGGTGACAGGAAGCTGTCCCTGTGGCTCCTCTCAGCACACGGTTCTCTTTAGACATCCTCTAGAAAACCTCCTCCAGCACAGACTCCAGAATGAGAGAAGAGGAGTTCAATCATCTGACCTTCAACCTGGATCCAAATGCTCCACAGATTTTACTCTTTCTCTTCATTTATGTCATTTCATACATGAATAAAATAAAAAATAAAATAAAATAAAATAAAATAAAATAAAATAAAATAAAATTATTATTATTATTATTATTAATATTAATAATAATAATAATAATAATAATAATAATAATAATAATAATAATAATAATAATAATAATAATAATAATAATAATAATAGTAATATATGAAATAATAATCATAAGAGTTATTAATATCGGATGTCGTTTTGAATGAAACATCCCGTGACGCTCACGGGTTGGAGGAAATTGGATGAACAACGTAAGCGCTCCTCTTGAATGGGAAAATAGCAGCGGAGGAGGAAAAAAAAAAAACCGCAAGCGCACAACCTGCTGACAGCAGCCAACAGCAGCCAGTAAGACGCACAGGGGCCAGCAGAGTCCTGAAGCAGCCATCATCAGGACACCATCGTGTTTACAGCATTTTATTCATTGGGATTTTATTTTTATTTTCTTTATTCTAAGGATCGCGTCACAATAAACCCCAGCGCGCATTCCGGAACAACATTTTGCGCATCTCGTAGCTGGAAATGGGTTTGCGCTCTCCGTGAGAGTGTTTTTTTTTTTTATTTTGTCTGCGCGATAGAAAAGATCTCACGGTCATGTTCGAGCCGCGATAGGTGAAGCATTCCATCTGAAATTGTTGTACCCCCCCCCCACCACCACAAATAAAGATGGAATCACAGCTCTCCAAAGCAGAAAGCAGAAACATGGACGCGTGTCTGAGACGCCTGAAGCAGGAGCTGGTATGTTGGACACTTCTGTTCTTTCATTCAGTCTACTTCAATAACGCGTAATAAACGCGTAATGACGCATTTAAACATGCAGTGTGTCTAAATTAACGAATAACTTCTCATAAATATATATATTTTTAAAGTAAAATGATTTATTTTTACTATTTTTGCGCGTATTGTGTGACCTGGTTGTAGTTTTAAGATCCCCTTTGGGTGGGGGTGGGGGGGTTGCGCGCCTGTATTTTTTAAAATCACGTTTTTTATTCTAAAGCGGTTCTCTGAGCGCAGCAGAAGCTTGGACGCCTTCTCCTCCTCTCTGTAAATGCGTTTGGAAACTAGAAGAGTTCCAGTCGGTTCCTTTTGCTGTGTTAGAAGAAATATTAGAGAAATATTTGTATGATTCAGTCTTTTGACCTGCATTAAATGTGTTCCTGTGCTGCTGCAGACCAGGAAATAAACGGTTTATTATTTGCTGAGGCAGAATTATTCAACTATTTTAAGAGTTGACCACATGTTAGGTTTATTCCTGGAACAGGAATTCAAAGGATTTTCTGCTTTCCCCTCCTTCAGTTGTGTGTGATTTTAAATTTTCTGTTTTATCGTAATCTGATTTTTATTATGTCGGCTGCTCAAAATAAGCAAAATATTGCTTATTGCACACCTGTAATGTACAGTATGTGTGGGGTCTTGAGAGAAGCTGCAGTCTCAGGGAGTTTCACGACATTGGTATTCCCTCGTGTCTCCCTTTCCTCTGGTAAATAAATGTATTTGTTGGTGCCAAACTCACATTTCTATCTCTAAATCCAGTCTTTGAAATGTAAACACAAAAGCTTTGAGCTGCACCCTCACACCAAATCAGTTGGCAGCGACACTGTGGACCAATTTTTGGAAAACGAGCCAGCAACTGGCACAGATTTCATTTGGAATCATCTTCAAAGCACAAACAGATTCCTTTTTCTTTTCTTTTTTGTTTCCATTCAGCCTCACATGGTCGTCTGTTTTGCAACACGATCCACACTGAGATTTGGATGCTCCAAATTAGCCACAAGTCTCTGAAGTGGCTCATTCAGATTGTTTTAAGGGAGTCGACGCTGAGGGGTTGGGGGGGTGGGGGTGTTGCGTTCCAGCTGCCCCATCACACACAGTTTGGTAACATAATAGAAAAACTGTTCCTGCCATGCTGTGGATTAAACAGGCGCCCCACATGGTCCCGTGCTCTCTCTCCGTCTGCACCGTCCCATGTGGGACGCAATCTGTTGTTCAGAAAATAAGAGGCGTCTATGCCAAGGTTGTCCCTCCTCTTTCCGCTCCGAGGCTTCTTCATCCTTCATCTTCATCCGTAAACCGGCTCCATCTGCCACGCAGATCACAAACATCTCATCGCTGACTCACACCTGCAACCTGGAGCCGAGCTGTTCTTCATCACTTGTGGCTCCTCTTCAAAGATAATCGAGTAAAGATGGACCGTATCCAGACGCTTCTTTTGTTCAGTCTGTGGCTCGTTTTGATTGTTTTATTCAAGGTTGGACGGTTCTGATCACAAACATTCATTGATTTGACCATATTACCATTCATTTACCATTTCATCTCACTTTAATATTCTATTAGGTGAGTTTCTTTGCCCCGACCCTGTCCTGATCAGTCATGAGTGTTGCATCCATCCATGATGTCATGCTCACCATCATTGGTCACTGGGTGGAGGTCATGTGTTTCATGTTATATAGTGTTGATATTTGCTTATTATTAACTCACAAAAAGCATCTGTAATGATCTCATCCATTATCATCACCTTTATCGTGCATTTTCCTTTTCCTGATACCAGTAAGAACACGATGTCTGCATTCTGTGGCCCCCCCCCCACAGGGTGAGGAGTCACGAACGGGCCGATCAGACGCCTCCGAACACGTGTTTCAACAGTTTTTAGAGTTTTTAGAGTCATACCTGGTGGAAATGATTCAAAATTACACACAAAGACCTGAAATTGGACACCAGCTCTATAAAACACACATTATGTTTAAATAAGAGCTCAGATTCACACACACACACACACACACACACATACACTGACCTTGATACAGTTGAGCATTCAACGTTTATTTAAAAATCACATAATTACAACTTAATCTCTATTGTAGACACGAAACCCAATGCATTCGGCTCAGATGTGTGTGTGAGCGCTGCATCATGGGTGGGGGGTCAGGATGGGTCAGTCTGTGTGGGGTAGGGTCAAGTCTCTCTGACCTCCACACTGTTTTTGGAGCTTTTTGGTCCTGACTTTGGACTTTTATTAACAGGGTTGTTAACCCTTACAGCCCTGACCTATTTTGGTGGTTTTTTTGGTACTTCTGATATTTGTCTCTATATACCACATTACAAATGATTTAACATACCCATGCTCCAGCTACATGAAGAGATAGTTTTTATTTCCCTATAACTTATTATATTGACATATTGGGGCAAAATAGACACACACAGTCAAATTTGGAAATGGAAGAATTGTATTTTATTGCGCATAAAAACCCAAAACACGCTCATCGAATTTTTTTAAGATAAGACGGCGCAACTTGAAATGCGAAAATTTTGATGCACGTTTGCGTCACATGATAAAATGCACCAATCACGGTACATGTTTGCATCACGTGACAAAATGCACGAATCGCGAGACATGTTCGAATCACATGAATACATGCATCACCGCTTGTACGATGGCGACTACACGGACAGAAACACGGCGCCTGCCGTCTGATTATAAGAAGCCATTTGATCAAATGTCATAGATCAAATATCATAGATCAAATGTCATAGATCAAGTGTAAACGTTTATATCTCCAGTTTTCCGGGGTCAATCGTATCCAAATAAAAACCAGAAGACAGTTTCACATCTCTACATTCACGTAAACATGCGCACAACAATCCATATGACAGACTTCATTTGTTAAGAATGGTTTAAAAACATCATGTGATTTGATCACTGGGGGTGTGATCATGGGGCTGTAAGGGTTCAAGTCCGAGTCTGGTCCTGATGATGTGACGGCAGCAGTGAAAAATGTCTCAGGTTCACGTCTGACTCACCGTTCTTTAAAGAAACAGACATAAAGTCACACTAAAGCAACACCGGCCCTCCCTGCCGGTTTGAGGTGAAGCTCCACACGCTGGGGAGTCTTCTGACTCACCGCGAAGGACTCACACCTGCTTTCCTCCAGCCCTTCAGACGGCGAGTCAAAGCTTTGATGACATCACTGCTGGAGCTGATTTCATATGCGCCAGACTTCCTTCTTTCTCTCACGCCTGAGGCTCATCTTCAAACACAACCGTCAGCGTGGAATTCAAGGATGAACCCGACGAGCGTGAGATCACCTGAGAGAAACCGGAGGGTGTTCTGGAACCATCCAGAGTTCCATCGTGTTTATTACCTCCAGGGGGGGGTGTCAGAACTCTGTACCCAACATGGGACACTATAATGGTTTGGTTTCACGCTCATTTGTTCGGTGGCTCCCCCGCCGCTCGTGTTCTCCAGCCTGCCCTTCCTTCCCCTCCACTAAAATTGGAACCCGGCTCTTGCGGGGGGGGGGGGCAACTGTGGGGCTTTTCTTTGGGTGTTCATTGTGTTTGAGCTAGAGCTGCTCTATCACTTTGTTACAATACACAGGAACTGCTTTGTCATGTGTCACAGGAAGAAAAATCACTGTGAAACACATTTTCAATTGATTGTTTCAGGACAGCTGGGGGGTGACTTCTAGTCTTTCTGCTCCACATTCTGCCTTCATTTGAGGAGAAGTCTGAGTTCACGTTATCCCGTCCCCGTGTTGTTGTGACTTCAGAATGCATGTTGTCGAACATTAATGTGTTAGCGGACCAAACATGCGCTGTGATGCTTAAAGCTTCTATCTGTGTGACCTTTTCCAACATTCTGATAAACTGTTTTTTTAATCCACAGAAGTGCGTGAGTCTCGTAACGCAGCGCACTTCCGGATTACTGTCAGCCAATAGAATGTGCGTACCGTATCATGTGACTACCTACTAAAAATCAAAATAAGGTGAAGCCGGTCATCTTGAAGTGCGAATCTCGAGGGATTACTGTATCTCATCTTGCACAAACATCTTAGTCAACACAATGAATATTATAAGAGTAGAATGTGGGTTAAAAATGTGCCAATTTGTCGCGTCGACATATTAAAGCTACTTTTTCTCCAGGAGTGAACACTTTTCACTCTTTTACCTCCACTAAATGTGACCCTGAGGACATTCAGACTGAACACAGTTACTATAAAGCCCTTTTTACCAGAGTAGCTTTCATGGCCACAGCACTGTCATTTATTTCTCTCAGCCGTTGCTGCACAGCGTTAGTACACCTCTGGGCTGAACGCAGCCGTCTGCCTCACATCCAGCAGGTCAGCCACAGTCAGCCTCTGTATGGACAGACACCCCATTCCTGTCCTCGACCCCCACACAGCCCCCCATTCAGTTTTAATTAGGGTTGAAGGTGGAGAGAGGATGGAGTAACCCTCTAAACAGGAAGAGCTTCTGGGCCTGATAACCTTGGCCTCCCTGTTTGCTCCCCCCTCCAGCCAATAATAAATAAACAACAGCGGGGACGGAGCTGAAATCCAACATGCAAACAGGAACATGCGTGTCGTTCACACACTGACTTGGTTCATGCCAGTCGTGTCTGAACACGTGTGAATCTGTGCGATCAGTGTGTGTTTTTTTGCACAACTATTTCCTGCCTCGCTCCATCACTGGATGGAGGTGACATGAAGGCCACTGGTTCATGAGGTTTACTTTACCTGCATGAATACTGGATGCTTTCAGGATGCATCTTCAACGTCGTTGAATCCTGGCGAGAGAGTATAAATTAAAGAATAAACGGTTTTCATTAAAATGGGCAGATCTTTTTTTTCTAATAAGCCTTCATTCAACATTAATGCAAGACTGTCAGTCGTTGTTCTTAAACTTTGAAGCCTTTGGCTCTTGATAGGTAATTATGTCTGGTTGGCTGGCATCACTGCAGCCATAGAAGAAGTGGGGGGGGGGGGGGTGAGAAGGGGGCATCCAGGGGCATTCTTTCTTCTGTTCATTCAGATTTTCACTTGGATGGCTTTTTATGGTGTTACACAAAAATAAACGTTTGAAGAACGCATATTAACGGCTTTACTTCAAGAAACTTTTTATTTTTATTTTCTTTATGTAATTTTTATTTTTAATTTTAATTTTAATTTTTATTTATTTATTTATTTATTTATTTATTTTAAAGGAACGCCTTTATTTCAAGAAAAGGACTAAATTTCACAAGGATGAGTTAATGATGCCGGTGTTTCTGGGAAATACAGCCAGAAACCCCCACGGCCCCCATTTTAATCCCAGTCCTCTTATTAAATTAGAAAGGACACATCTCTTGTAAGGTGTTCCAATCAGGCCTGTTGTGTTTTCATCCTAACAAGGCCCCTGGGCTGATTCACACTTTGTAAATCTGAGACATCTCACAAGGAACAGCGTCTGTGTTTAAAGTAGAAATCGCTGCGGGACGCTGTTGTGAAGTCACTTTTAGCATCAACGTTCTGGAATGAAAACGTTTGACACAATCAGGTCACCAAGTTCAGCCTGGTGAAGGTGGAGCGATGGAGTCCAGGTTAGCTACTGCAACTCTGTTTGTTCCTTGGGAAACAATATGATTCATTAATGTTGTCCAAGAATAGAAATGCCTGTAAACAGCCCAGAGTGTTTTAAGTAACACGTTTACACATGAATGGAAAAAAGCCGCGTGTGAGCGTTTACGTTGGGTGTGTTTGGGTAACGTGTGCAAACAGGTGTGGCCCGATTACACCGCATGAGAACACGCTACTCAGGATAGCAGCTTCAATGTGTTTAAATGGTCCAGATTACACCAGCAGCTCCGATTGTGGTAATCCCCACAGCTAATCCCTACATAAACTATGAGTTGTAACAACAGTAACCAACTTTTCAGCAACTGTTTTGTTGTGACGGAAAGTGAACTGTAATTATGAGCTCTCTCCCAGCCTCTCCTGGGACTTATAGCTAATGAAGTCAGCCATATGTCCCAGAGACAAAGACCAGAGACACCCTGATGGTGATAATTACACGAACCTTCACTAGATAATTTAGAGATCTGAGAGAAGCTCAGGGGCTTTTGTTCCCAGCATGTGCAGTGATAGGGTTATTATCTGATCTTAAGTCTGTTCATGCACTGGTAAACCCACTCATCCATATGGCTGTGTGTTAACCCAGTGTGTTAATGGTTTAGGGAAGGGGTGACAAACTCTTTTTCACTGAAGGCCACATCAGGGGCCAGATTTAGCTAATAAATGTAACTAAACACAATGTAACATAAATGTAACTACTACGTAATGTTAAAAAACTGAATTTATTACTTATTCAAGTTACAAACATTACAGTTACACAGAAAAAAATATGTTTGTTTCTCTGTTCTAACATAAATCCTTTTCATTTGTCAGGTTATTAAACCCACAGAACTCCATCAATCAAGGATCAAACTATCAATCAATAAAGAAAAATAACATCAGACACAAGTTTGGACGTTAACTTTGTTCACAACATTTAGTCAGGGTTAAAATGGGCTGAACTACTGCATTGTGGGAAATGTAATTTTCAGGTCAAAGCACACTTTTGACCTATTTATTTTAGACAATCGTTTGTGCTCTCTTGGGCCACATAAAATGATGTGGGGGGCCACATTTGGCCCCCGGGCCATGAGTTTGACACATGTTTTAGACAAGAAAATGTGCAAACTTTTGTACAGATTTGTCACCAACTAAACAGCAGCAATAATGATAAAGTGTTATAATAGTGTTATAACATGTTATAACATTGTAAAGGTGTTAGGTACATATTGTGAGAAATAGCAGAGCCTTTCGTTACAAGCCCTGATGATCAACTTGTCACAGAAGAGCGGCAAATATACCCAGATTTCCTCTGATTTTGGGTTCTTCAATGTGTATTCACATAAAATTAATAATTAATAAGTTAATTTAATTAATTGATAAGTTAGGTTAAATAATAAAATGATCAGGAGGATAATCTAAGGAAATAAAATTAATAAGTCGTGTATAGTAGGTGTATAGTACGTAAGATCATACTCTAAAAGGTTTTGTGTAGTCAAATATAATTTGATAGCAGAACAAATATTTACAGGCTTCGTTAAGTGTTCATACAGCACCAGCGTCAAACCTGAGTATCTGTTACGTCTGTCAGATTTCCCAGAAAACCCTCTGCGGCGTCTCTTTCTCTCACTGTGTTCATCGCTGCCTTTGTTTGTGACTGCCATTTGTTCAACACGTCTACTTTTCCCACCTGGGGTTGAAAACAATCCTTGCTCCCCCAAGATTAAATATCACAGCCTCTAACCTCCTTCTGTGTTCTTATGGTGTCATCCATAATTAAACCCATCAACAGTTTTCTCCTCAGCATCCAAACATATGGCGAGGGATCCCTTCCCCAACCTGCTCCATTCTCACCATCCCGGCTACCCAGAGTCTCCCCTCTTGCTCCTGTCATTGTCAGACCATTTCCGCCTGAGTAACCCCCTACCCCCCCATCGTTTGGATGTATTAGCCTAGATAGGAAGCTCTGATTGGCTGCGATACCCAACAATGTTCTCTTATTGGAGAAGGATACATATAGAGGTGAGAAACAGAGACTATCAACAGAGTCAGACAGACGTATCCACACCTCCTGCTTGGTGACGGTAAGAGATGTATTATAAGGGCAATTAATATTTATTTCTGTCTTGGTAACAGATGTCTGTGTTGCTGCATTTATAAGTTGTTTATCAGTTTCATCTTTCCCACTAGGTGTGTCTTAAAACTTTCTCACCAGGAGTTACCCCCCCACACGTTACTCCAAATTCCTTGCATGCTTTCTTTCCTCTTCCATTTTTTGCAAAATCAGAAGGGTTCGCTACAGATTTGCTCATCAATCAGCTGCTACCTTTTGGCGATGTGGGTGTGTTTTTTTTTAAACGTGTTATGATTCAAAGTCTAGATGGAGGCGTGGATGATTCAGGCAAACAAGTCAAGACACGGGTCACGATGTTGCCTTAGGCCTTTCTGTTTGCCTTCAGGAGGAGGTGGTTAGATCAGGTTTTTAAACACGAGAACAAAAAGAGAGAGGAGTAACGTATGATTACTGCTGCAGGGGGAGAAGTGGGAGTGTAGAAAAAATGCAAAGGAGCAAAGGAAGGATCAAATGTGGACTAAATTAAATGGATGGAAACTGGAAAAGGCTGAGATAGGAAGAGTGGAAGAGAAAGAAAATGCAAGCCAGTCTGTTTCACAGCTGTCATAGGCTGGATCGTGTCTCATATGCTGACCATATGGGGCCCTGGTCATCCAAAGCCGCGTTACATGACCCATAATTAAACACGGTGAGCAGACTGAGACAAACAAAAGAGAAGTCTCAAAGGCAGGAAACTAAAAAGCAGGATTACAGCAGTGATGTGAAGCATAACTTGACATGTCAGATTCTTCTTCTTCATCATTATCTCCTCCATTGATGATCTTTGTCTCTCTCCAGGTGTCTATGAAAGAAGCCGGAGATGGCCTCCATGCTCAGATGAACTCCATGATGGGAGCCCTTCAGGAACTGAAGCTCCTACAGGTTCAGACAGCTCTAGAAAACCTTGATGTTTCAGGTCGACCCATTAACCGAAGTCTTCCACGCTCTGCTCCACCAGCGTCACCTCAAGCATCAGCTACAGCAACTTCAACCTCAGGCAATTATCGCAGGACTTGCTTTAGCCAAACTGTGCCTGAAGAACCTAGCCTGAGTCTGTTTCCAAGTGTGAGGTCCTCACAGAGGAGTGGAAACACCTTGAGCCTTGATGACAGGAGTCCATCTCTAAACAGAAGCAGCCTAGGACCCTCCTCTTCCTCTTTGGCGTCTAGTCTTGACAGTGAGATGAGTGACAGAAGCATGAGGAGTGGCCAAAGCTTGCATGACCTTGAGTCTATACCCAAGAGGTGGTCAGGATACGCTGCTCCACAAGTGGATTTCTATGGACCAGTGGTGGGTAACCCTCCACCAGAGCCCTATCCTCCCCCTAAAGCTCTCCATCACGCTCAGTTGGTGGACCTCCCTGGGATCCTGTACAACCTGTCTCGAGAGGGTCCTTCACTGGACAGTGACTACTCCAAGGACAGCACAGACAATGACAGTGACTGGACTTCTTCCCTCATGAGCGGCGGCCGCAACCGTCAGCCCTTGGTGCTTGGTGACAATGTCTTCGCTGACCTTGTGGGCAACTGGCTGGACTTGCCAGAGGTGGAGAGAGAAGAAGGGGAAGAAGACCGGAGGAGTGAGGACAGGATAATGGATTTAGGGGTAGACAGACCAGACTCTCCAGCTCACCCTCTGCGCCTCAGCCGCTCACAGGAGATCTGCAGGAAGTTTTCGTTAACTACAAACATCTTCAAGAAGTTCCTACGCAGCGTCAGGCCGGACAGGGACAAGCTGCTCAAGGAGAGACCAGGTTGGATGGCTCCTGGACTGTCAGAGAGTGACCTCTTCAAAAGGCCAAAGAAACTGGCCCCTAAAAGTTCGAAACACAGCTTTTACCTGCCGTTTTGGTCCAATGCACAGCAGGGCAAAAACAGGCCATTTCCTCACTTGTGTGAGACAGATGGGAACCACCATTACCAGTTCCCCCAGGTCCACCAGCCGCCATTTGCAGGAGTTTATATAGACAGGAGACAGTCGGAGACGGGTCTCAAGAAAATGCAGCCTCTATTTGACTACAACACAGCTGTGTGGGTGTGACGGCGAGGCCAACAGACTTCCAGTGATGCCAAACTGAATGAGTGACAGGTGCTGTGGAATTAACCCATGTGAATGACTGAATGAAAGGCTTGCAGTTATTGTCCAAAAATGGACAGATGAACAGTCAAGAATATCAGTCCAACAGTTGGTTTGACAATCCTTGTTTGGTGTGTGTGTGTGTGTGTGTGTGTGTGTGTGTGTGTGTGTGTGTGTGTGTGTGTGTGTGTGTGTGTGTGTGTGTGTGTGTGTGTGTGTGTGTGTGTGTGTGTGTGTGTGTGTGTGTGTGTGAGAGAGAGAGAGAGAGAGTTAAAGATAATCTTTATGCTGCAGGTTTTGTATTTTTCAGTGGTCTTTGTAAGTGAGTGTGCATGTATGACAGGGTTATATCTAGCTTTTTAGGGGGGATATCTTTACAGACGGTACATCTTTTTCAGAATGTCACCATCACAGATGTGTATTTTTCACACTGTATATATGTTGAAGGAAATTTTAACTTCATTGTTCAATATACAGTATATACTACATGTTGGCAGTTATGAATACACACACCAACGTTCACACTGCCTTGTTACTCTTTTTGTGATGCTACAAAGCAGCTGTCACTGAATGCACTGCCAGTTAAATACAGTCATATGTTGTCTTACGTTTCCAACGAGCCATGACGCTGTGGAAACTCAGGTTTAACTGAACCCATCGGTCTCATTCACCTTGCTCAGGGAATGCATGCTCTTTTGACTAAGGAAGTCTTGCCTCTTCTCATTTTGCCTAGAAATAGCAATATGGTGCATGACGAGTTCAAAGACTGCAGATTTAACTTCTGAGATTTGTCCCTTGTATTCAGCAGTGCTATTTGTGATGTCGGAATACACATTTTTCTTGGCTGCTGTGCAGACATGGTACATGTTGAGTCAACTGTCCAGGGTTATGCAGAGAGAGGAGGGGGTACAGATGACAAATACAGAACTACTAACTAGCTTCTATCTGGTGCACAGTCATGACATAAAACTGGATCATTGCAGGTTGGGAGGAGATGCAGAAAAAACCTAACAATGATGATAATAATGATGTTAAATACTGTATATATGGGCAAATACTTTGCAGGGTGTGATGATGAGTTGGTTGAGACACTGATGGGAAAAGCCTGTAACAACTATCACATGTTCCAGACATGAAAATGTGCAAATTTTTGTACAGATTTGTCACCAACTAACCAGCAGCAATAATGATTAAGTGTTATAGTAGTGTTATAACATGTGTTATAACATGCTATTATAGCATTATAATAGTGTTATAACATGGTATAACACTATTGTAGTGTTATATTAGTGTATTATAACACCATTATAGTGTTATAATAGTGTTATAACGTGTTATAACACTGTTATAACACATTATAACATGTTATAACACGTTATAACATGTTATAACACTGTTATAATATTGTAATATCTCAGTGCATGGTCCTTAGAATTCTGCACAAATAATTATGTCACAGTCTTTTTACAGTTCATATAGACTTTGGCCTACAGTATATATTCTCTTGTATAGTCAAATGTTTTGGTGTTTTTCATTTTAAGAGAGAGCCCCTCAGGACGGTACCTGCTCTGACTCAAAATACGTCATTTTCATAAAGGTCCACCATTGTCCAAGGACAATCTGAGATTATAATTATTATCATGAAGCAAACAGCTGACTTTGACCAATCAGCTGCCACGGATTAGGCCGCAGGACTTTTGAGTGTCTTGGCCAGTGGATCCATGTGGTGCTGTCAGGATCCAGGTCAAACCATACATTTTAGAGGGTCCAACGTACACAGAAACCACTATGGAGCACAGTCTGTGATGTCATGTCATATCATATCATTTGTTCTCTCCTGTACTGGACACTATTATTTTTAAGATTAGTGCTACCGGAGTGTCACAGACACACAAACGTTCATTTTGGGATGAGGTGATTTGTCATTTTCATTGCGAGATACTGTCAACGGCAATACTATTGTGCATCCCTAATATGTTGGTAGATGTATTTTTTATTTTATGTGTCTCAGTGAAATTTTCAGCACTGTCGTTGATATTCTTCATCAGGGTTCTGCGAACCTTCAGTATTGATTTTGTGTCATGTGCACAATAAACCGTCACGGACTCTTTGTAAATTAAATTTTCAAAAACAAATTTCTATGCGTCTTTACTCTTCACAACATTTTAAGAGAGGAGGACAAACATCTTGCAACCAGCTTTTGCTTCAGCGTAAATCTTGTTTCTGCTCTGCAAAGCCATCACATTTCTCGCTGCCTGAGCGCCACTGCTCACGAGATTGATTCTAAATCTGAACACACACTCCATCAGCATCTTCAATAAATAAATAAAAGCTACGCAAACTCAGCAGCACAGCAGTTTATCACAGACTATTCATGACGCTCTACCCCCCCTGCTTTAGATGCACTTCTGATAACATAAATCAGTTTATATTTCTGTCCCTTGAGGAACATAAAATACCGCCTTCAGCAGAGATACTGCACTTCTTATCCTTAGAGTATAAATTAAACTTCTAATCTGATGTTCTGTGGCCGTCGCAGAGCTCAAATTTCATTGTTCCGGAAGAAATGTTTGACATGTGCTGATTCCAGCTTGTCTGATGATGGGATATAATAATTCTTCTGAATTGATATCATTAAGATTAACACCCTTGGATTTTACTTTTGCTTTAATACAACAGATAATTTTAAAATTCCCCTATCCAGGAAATTTGTTCCAAACAGTCTTTTTTTATGCTATTTTCTGATGTGTTTAGATGGAATCATGAGAAAATCAGCTAAAACAAATCTGAAAATCATCTAATAGTCAACATAGTGATGAGCTGTGGTCGTTTTTTTATGATAGACGGCTGGACATCGCTGTCATTGTGATTTGAGATTAATTTATAACATATACAGACGTATATGAACTCTGTGTGTGTGTGTGTGTGTGTGTGTGTGTGTGTGTGTGTGTGTGTGTGTGCGTGTGCGTGTGCGTGTGCGTGTGTGTGTGTGTGAGAGAGAGAGAAAGAGCAACAACAGCTGCAACTATAGTCTCCTCTCTTTCGGCACAGTTTCCTCCGGGGTCCCAGCAGTGAACACGGAGTTTCTGACCAGCACAACCCCCCCACACACACCGCCTCCCCCCTACTCACCACTCCCCCATCCCCTCCTCCCCGGTCCCATCTAGTCAGCTGTCGCTCTCTCACAGCCTCACAACACTTCTCTCAGCCCCAAACTGGGGCACGAGCGGCACAGTCACACAACTTTACTAGTGAGTTGATCTCAGAGCCATCTGAGGTCCGAATCCAGTGTATCTGTGACTGCAACCTCTCACCAGAACAGAATGAATGAATGAATGAATGAATGAATGAATGAATGAATGAGATTTATGCATCTTCCAAATTATTCCAGAGTTTAACTCCTAGCTCAGACACACATCTTTGCCTGACATTTGTTCTAGCTTTAACAGACTCTAATCGTAATAAACCTCAGAGGTTAAATGTGCTTTTTCTTAGCTTGTAAAAGTATTGAATGGTTAAAGGAATGTCCTTATTTACAATTTGAAATACAAGCGTTAACATATTTAACTGACAAAGTTCAATACATTTGATTTTATGAAAATGTCATTAGTATGATCATGAAACCCTACTTTATTAATTAGTCTTATTGCCCTTTTATTGCAATTTAATCAGAGGATCTAAATGTGTTTAAATGTGTTTCCCCAGATTTCACAGCATTAGGAAAGACATGGAAGCGCAAGTGACAAATACAATATGTATTTAGTTTTAATGATGTGGTGCATGACCATAAAAAGTGGATCTTCATTAATGGGGCAAAGTGAATTAGAAATGCAGTGTGTGAGCATGTACATTGTGTGTGTGTGTGTGTGTGTGTGTGTGTGTGTGTGTGTGTGTGTGTGTGTGTGCCGTGACCCCTCTGGGCTCTCGTCTTTCAATAAGCCCTCAGCTGTGCAGACACACAACTCCAGGAATGTGCTCACATTTCACTTTTTATAATTGTCAGCTCTACTCGACGTCCAGAATCGTCGCTCTGTGCGGCTTTTTCTGCAAGAGGTTCCCACCAGAAACACGAGACACACTCAGACACGCTAAGACTAGAAAACCCATAGGTCATTTGTAGTAACACGTAAACACCCCCCACTTACTGAAATGAAAGACTGCGTCTTAAAACCACAAAGCGGGACCAGATTTGGCCAGGAGATAAAGGCGGTGCTGAAAGTAGGCCAAATTATTTTGGATTTAACATCTGGCTGCTCTGCAGTGCCATTCCTATCGTAACGATTAAATCACAATCTCTCCTGCCGTTAATGCACGGAAAGTGGAACTTCACAGACACGTAATGATGTCGCATGAAATATTATTTAACAAGGATCGTAAATGAGGTGCGACAGACGTGGATTAACACAAAAAAATGCATTAATGACGCTTTAAGAGGCCGACGGGAACACGTGGCTGTATTTGTGTTTGCATGTGGATTCAAACATGTTCAACGAGGAACGAATTAATCATTATGGATTCATCCATCCATCCATCCATCCATCCATCCATCCATTCATTCGTCCATCCATCCATTCAGATTCAGAGGTGCTGAGTCTCATACCAGTCTTCAACATCTTGAAGCGAATTGAAACACATCATCTGCAAAGAACAGAGATGCTTTTTCAAAATTCTGCTAATCGGTCTCTCGCCTCAAGATTCTGTCCATAAAAACCACAAAAAAACATTTCCAGGAGGCTGAAAAGTGTGATACTTCATTAAGGGTGTATGCATTTTAAAGGAAAACACTGTAATACTGGGACACGCTGCAAATCAATCCACAAGCTTTTCGGTACTGAAACTTATCATCATGGGAACGGAGAAGGTTGATGAGGCGTCTTTTAACAAGGAGATCTGATGCTTCTTGTCCCTTCATCGTGTGACTTTAAATAAAAACTAAATAAAATAAAATAATAAATAAAATAAAATAAAATGAAGTGAAATTAAAAAAAACTAAAAGACAATAAAATGTCAAAAATAAACATTTGTAGACTGTAAACTGAAGACCACCCTCCTGTGAAGCCTCGATGGACGCCTTCAGATGCTCCGACAGGTGAAGCAAACACTCAGAATGTTTCCTCCTGCCTGCTGGGGTTTTATGAATGTGAGGAATTCATTTTGTATTTGTACAAATGCAGTAGGATGTTGTTCCAGCTCCGCCACACACGAGCAGAAGACCTGCTGGTGCTGTCGTTTCAGGACCTCCGGCTCTTTGACTCCTGCTTCTTCCTGCTAACCAGATCTTCTTGATGAATTGAAATGAAACATGTTTGAGCTTTGTGCCGAGTAGGCACTTTTTTCTTCATCTCATTTTGATATAAATCTCATTTTTAGACGTGTAAAATGTATTTTTGGAATGCAATAACGTGCATCTGGAATTATATTTTTACATTTCACTGAATTTCATTGCAACACCTCTTCTGTGATTCCATTATGAAGGTAAAACATTTGGAAAATTTATCAAAAATGTGAGAATTTGTGTTTTGGTTGTTTCAGACCGCTGGGCTTACGACACAAATGATGTGACTAAATTAACAGGAATATTACTCTATGGCAGTAATAGCTAACAGATAATCCAGGAGTGATAATCAGACGAGTCAGTGACGAAATTAACTTTAGTTTCAGTCTGATGAGATTATTTTAGTCTTATTTTAACTTTTATTTCACCAGTAAGTCCCTTGAGAAGGAATCTCAGCGGCGTCAGGCTGTTCATCATCTCTGAGCAGGTTGGTTTCCTCCTGTCGGTCGCAGCCGTCGCCCCTGGTTACAGCGAACACATCGCTGAACATGACCAAGTTACACTGGGATTAGAGGTGACTCCTGCTAATGGCTCAGCAGCCATCGTTTAAACCCCCCCACCCCCCACCCCCCCAACAACAGACACCTCAGTTCTCCTGAAGCCCTTCAGATCCCCCCCAAAACACTTCAGACAGGAAATAAATGAGCCGGTCCTCATCTCTACAGGGTGTCCTCATGAATTGGCTGTTTGGAGTCACACACACACACACACACACACACACACACACACACACACACACACACTCACACACACGACTCCAGGGGGTCGCTGCCTCTTCCCCACTTTCATTTAATGATAACTGTGAGCCGCTGGGGGGGTTCCTCATCCTCATTAATCCAGATTAAACACATAATCCCAGTTCTGACTCTCAGCGACAGACCGTTATTTATTTAGTGCTGCATCTTGTTACTCAACGTATGTCCCCAATAATGACAATTTTATTATTTAATCATGTCTATTATTGGGATATATTTTTAAAATGTGTTTTTCCTTCACATTTCAGGAATTTTAAAAATCCATCCTTGAGTCGATCTCTGTCGTCTGACGTTAAAATCATTCTCTCCAAAACCAACGAACCGACCGACTGTCCCCCCACATTTCCCCCCGTGCCTGTCTCAGTGTCAGAAGAGGTTTTTAAATAGGACGTAAAGTTTGGGAGAGAAATAGAATCCGTTTCCAGGCTGGAGAGGAGAATAATCCGCTCCAATCTATGTCAGGCCGTGGAGCTGGAGATTATTTCTAATGGGACATTTAAAAATCTGAAATTAAACACATGAATAGATCTGATCACTTCCTAGTGTTCTCAACAGAAATAAACACTTTGTGTGTCCTTTTCTTTTCCAAAGGCCTCTGGAATCGGAGGGGGGGGTTCTGTTTTGACACTAAATCTGCTAGCTAGGTGTGATTTCATAGCTTTGGTGAATCTGAGTCAGGGGGTGTCAAACTCATTTTCAGCATAACAGCTGTCCTCAGAAGGCCAGATGTAACTAATAAATGTAACTAAATGTAACTCAGTGTAATGTAACTAAATGTAACTACTCCTTAATGTAACTAATAAATGTAACTAAATGTAACTCAGTGTAATGTCACTAAATGTAACTACTCCTTAATGTAACTAATAAATGTAACTAAATGTAACTCAGTGTAATGTAACTAAATGTAACTACTCCTTAATGTAACTAATAAATGTAACTAAATGTAACTCAGTGTAATGTAACTAAATGTAACTACTCCTTAATGTAACTAATAAATGTAACTAAATGTAACTCAGTGTAATGTAACTAAATGTAACTACTCCTTAATGTAACTAATAAATGTAACTAAATGTAACTCAGTGTAATGTAACTAAATGTAACTACTCCTTAATGTAACTAATAAATGTAACTAAATGTAACTCAGTGTAATGTAACTAAATGTAACTACTCCTTAATGTAACTAATAAATGTAACTAAATGTAACTCAGTGTAATGTAACTAAATGTAACTACTCCCTAATGTTAAATAACTCTGAATTTATTACTTATTCAAGTTACAAACATTACAGTTACACAGAAAATAAAATTTATAACATAACTCCACCAATCAAGGATCAAACTGTCCGAGTTAATGCATTATGGGAAATGTAGTTTTTGCTCAAAGCACACCTACAATATTTCGTGCACTATAAGGCGCACTGGACTATCAGGCACGCCTTCAATGAATGACCTGTTTCAAAACTTTTTTAACAAATAGTCAGCAAATGATGACCTGATAATACAGATTATTTAGATTCAAACATATTTGACGTAAAATTGGGAAGTCTTTCTTCTTACTGCTTTGTTCTTTTCTCCTCCCTCCTCAACAGACGGGTTCACTAATGGTGAACCCAGTTCTGTCTTGTGTCATTACAGCTGGAGACGTGTGTGCACCGTTCTGCATCACCAAACGTCTCTAAAGAGGAGGAAGAGGAGCAGATTAAAACCCAAAGAGTGGATGAGAAACACAGATTATTATCATTAAAAAAAATTCAGTAATTATCTCTGTGGACTTTTCTCATACCACTGCAGTGACTCACCAGTTTGATTCCTGGTGACCCAAATCCTGACACTGAATCAGGATTATTCACTGTCTCTGCCTCCAAGCCGAAGATCAGGTAAATTATTCAAACATGAGCAAAGATGAGTCAGAAATTTAAAAATTCAAGTCTTACCCCAGTTTTAAGGTTATCCGGAGACAAATTAATCTACTCCTCCTTTTACTCATATACATTTCCCTGCTCTGGATCCTCCACAATATGGATATCTCCCATCCTATTTCTGTCATTAACCGTCTTCCTTCCTTCATCTTCTAGTCCTTCATCTCTTTTCCCCCCAATATCCTCCAACAGTTTCTCCCTCCTTCTCTTATCGCCTCCATTCTTCACCTCAGTGACAGATCATTGTGCTCGGAAACGAAAGCCTGGAGTCACAGAAACACACACAAAACATCTCAGCTACATCTCAGCTATATCTCTGAAACGCTGATAGTCACAGCTGAGGCCCTTTGGACTCTCATTGTCTCACACTGGATGCTGAATAGAAATGAAAACTGACTCAGAGTGTGAACGCTCTGCTGCGTTCATCATGTCAGCGTCTGGGTCTGTTTCACCCAAGTTATGCAAATGACGCTGCTCTAAATTAGCAGGGATTAGTGGAAACTGCAGAGTTTGATTAAAAAAAAATGACTTGAATGTTCCCAGGAGATATTTTCTTATGCTTAAAACAGACATTGATGAATGAATCAGTGAAATTATAACTGCAGATCATATAAGAGAGACAGGAGAGTGTAAATACCCACAAAAACGTCTTTTTCTTTCCTAAAAGAAGACGTCCAGACGTCATGTGGTGCTGTTTTATCACATCAGGGATCCCATTCAAAGGAAACCTGTTGATTCATTTCTCTCCACATTCCACTTAAAATTACAATATAATCACTTGAAGCATGAGGAAAAACACAGCGGCCTGTGTGTGACGGACGTTTTGCCGGAACAATCTCTGTGTTGCATCATTTTTAGGATGTGAGAAATCATCTGCAATAGCAGAAATAAACTGTACACACAGCTCTGGGTAAAAACACACACACGCCAATTGTCTGACCTGCTCTTCCATTCTGTTGTAATTCTTTGGCAATGAGTGCAACCCAAAGAAAATGTGAGCGAGGAGGGAGGGGGGGTGGGAGGAGAGGACGAGCAGCATCTCTGCCCTTCATTACAGTCTGAATACGAGGAGGAAGAGGAGGGTGATGGAATGAAATGAGACGTCCACCGTCGGCCCCCGAGGACGAACAGAGTACTGGGGAAGCCAGTGTTGTTATATGTGTGTAGTAAAATGTGTGTAGGGAGCAGGGTAGTCAATGGTCCTCACTTTGCCTCAGCCTCCCCCAGCCATGTGACTAACTGCCCCATATATCAAAATTTAACAATGTGGGTTTCAGTTCTAACCCTCACAGGGCAGTTTAGACGCAGCCCTGCCCCGGACCGGAGCAACCGTTGTGGTCTGGCGATTAGAGGGCGGCGTGATTCCATCCCAGTGTGACGAGGCTGAGGGTCAATACCTCTGTGGGGTCAGGCTGACCCCTCGGGGTCGACAGGAGCGGCTGGTTTCCGTCCGACGACCACGTGGTCAGGAGCTCACGTTCATTCACAGAGTGAATCCATCCGACCCCCGTGAGTCAGTTTTAATACAACGTGTCCCATTTTTTATGTCATTGATTTCAAATAAACATTTTCTTCAATTAAACTGAAATTATGTTGTGATTTTCTAGATTGTGTGTTCCTTTATCTAGAATAAAATTTGGATTTGTCTGAAAAACCCTGAAAGAAACGAAAATAACAATAATAATAATAATAATAATAATAATAATAATAATAATAATAATAATAATAATAATAATAATAATAATAATAATAATAATAATAATTTTTAAAAATTAATTAAAAATAATAATAATAATAATAATGGTGGCATAACTGAGTGTGACATTTATGTCTGGGGTGTTCGAGCATAGGACAGTATTTTCCACAATAAAAGCCTTTAATATTCAGTGTGCTTTATAATCCAGTGCACTTTATAATCCAGTGAGCCTTATAATCCAGTGCATTTTATGATCCAGTGCACTTTATAATCCAGTGCGCTTTATAATCCAGTGTACTTTATAATCCAGTGCGCCTTTAAATCCAGTACGCCTTGTAACCCAGTTCTCTTTATAATCCAGTGCACCTTGTAATCCAGTGCGCTTTATAATCCGGTGCACCTTTTAATCCAGTGCGCCTTGTACTCCAGTGCGCCTTGTAATCCAGTGCGCTTTATAATCCAGTGCGCTATACTGTATAATCCAGTGCGCCTTATAGTGCAAAAAATACTGTAATTGTTTTGCCTTCACCTCTTAAGGTTAAGTTTCGTGTCATCCTGTGGCCTTTACTGACCATTCTGACCCAAAGTCAAACATTAATGGAAATTATAGTATTATAGAAAATAGACAACTTTAAATACATTAAAAATTATATAATAACAATAATAAATTAAAACAAAATAAAATAAAACACAGTTTTTGATTCATTCGTTCATTTTCTGTGACTGCTTCTCTTTAGTCGTGGGGGAGTTGGAGCTGGGGAGACTCCTGACCAGTCACACTCACATTCTCACCTACTGGGAGTTTTAGAAACACCAGCTCACCTCCAGTGAATGTTCCTGGACTTTGGGAGGAAGCCAGCATACCTGGAGGGAAGTCATGCAGACACAGGAAGAACCTGCCAACCCCACCCTATTTAACATCACCTATGTGGGTATTAGAAAATAGACAAAGTTATTCTAGTGGGTTTTAATGATTATTTCAAATTATTATTGTGTCTTTTGAAACATCTTCAATCGGATGTGTGTCGGATGTCTTAAGAGCGTTTTTTATGGAATTAAATAGTGATGTGACCGTCTTGAAAGCGCAGGAAACTTCACAACGATTAGCTGCAGTAGTAAATAACTCTAACATTTAAAAGTTTTATGAAGTTAATTATCCAGAAATCATGCGACATGACGTCTGCATCCGCTGCTCAGCTTTTACACGTCATCGTCTGTGAACAGGAAACACTCCCTGACCTCGAAGCCTCTTTCACTATATGTGCTACTGTGTGTTTTTATCTATGTATTTATTTATTATCTATTTTGCAAATATTTTCGAGGTGGTGTTTAGGATCTCACTTCCTTCCTCCATCCCTTCATCTCTTCACTCTTCATCCTGAAAGTTCATCTCAGCTGTGGCCATTAAACATTTAACTGCTGACTTTCTCCACTTTCTTGGAGCAGCGACATCCCGTTCCCTCAGCACATGAATATGGATGAAGCCTCTGCTGACCCAGACACGTTTACACCGCCGGATGAGAGCTGCTGCTGCTGCGTAGCCTTACATCACATCATCTGCTGGTGCAGAAAACACACCGCTGGAACACTAAACCAATGGAACACAACCTCCACTGACTTTTTTCTGTGTCATGGCTTCAGTTTCTGTGTCACCTCAGCTGGAATGCAGGCAGACGTTCGCTGCGGGGGTGAGTCTGCTGGCTGGGCTGAAAAATGTTCAGAATTTTAGTGCTGATGTTCCAAAGAAGCATTGACCCACTGACCTTTACTTCCTTTTTTTGTTTGCTATAAATACAGTACAGCGGTACCTCTACTAACAAATGTCTCTACATACAAAATGTTCTACTTACGAAACGCCTCAACAGGAAAATATTGCCTCTAGTTACGAAAGAAATTTTGAGTTATGAAAGGTAAAAATACAGTATGTGCTGATACTTTCAGCTCCCACAGGTTCCTGAATGCAACATTCTCATAGCTGCTCTGCCATTGGCTATTACCTAGCATCCTGGCATCCCATTGGCTAAGAGGGACCTCTATGTATATCTAGATAGGTGTCTACGCAGCGTCCTCTTCATTCAGCCCTCGACCCATGAGGTGTTCTGATGGTTTTACGTAAATATATAATAACTTTTAGAGTATTCACTATGGACCCCAAGAACGTGACGGAGAAAAGAGGAAAAGAAAAGAGTTTTTTTGTCCATACAAACAAAGCAAGAGATGATAGAAAAGCATGAAAAAGGGATGCGTTTGGTTGATCTCACCAAAGAATATGGCCGTAATGCATCTACAATCACCACGTTATTAAAACAAAAGGAAGTTGAAGGAGTTTAAGGCATCGCGTGGGTGGTTGGAGAAGTTCAGAAGGAGGACTGGAATTCACTCTGTTGTTCATGGTGGGGCAAGAGGGCATGAACCAAAGAGGGCAAAAAACAATGAGGACAGCAGTTAAAAGGTAAATGACCATCATTTTATTCTTTACTCTATTCTTTGTTTTTTACGTTATGCACAACTCTCATTTATTGTGTAATAATCTAGTCGTAACATGTATTTGTTACATGTTTTGATGCTTTTTTATGCTTTATAAAACATTTATGTCTGAACTTTGGGGGGGGCTTGGAACGGATTAGGGCATTTGCATGGAAAACGCGTCTCTACTTATGAAATTTTTTACTTACGTAATCTCTTCCAGAACCAATTAATTTTGTAAGTAGAGGTACCACTGTATTCTCCGCACTATAAGGCGCAACTAAAAGCGTTTAATTTTCTCAAAAACAAACAATAGACTAGTCTAAACTGCACCTATTCTAGTGAAAACAGATTTAAAATAGGCCATTCATTGATGTCGTGATTTATAATCCAGTGAATTTTATAATCCAGTGTGCTTTATAATCCAGTGCACCTTATAGTGCAGAAAATACTGTACTGTTTGAGAGTGGTCTATGTCTGGCCCTGCAATGCGCTGGCGACACATATGGAGTGTACCCTGCCTTTCGCTGGTAGCCAGCTGGGATTGGCTCCAGCAGACCCTTGAGAGCGGAAAAGGCAGCTGAAGACGAGACGATGGGTTTCAGGTTTTTTTGGTCAAACTTCTTTTACAGCAGTTACAGCTCTTCTGCATCATGCTTTTAAAAAATATTTAAGATGCACACGGAGGATACTCGTGACTAAGTTCTCTTATTACAGTTAATTCTGGGGGGGAAATGTGAATATTTGTTCCAAAAGTGATGCCCATCCATTAAATAGTCGTCAGCATTCAAAATTCATTCTGATGCTTCATGGCAGGTCGGTAGGATGAACATCATGTGGGATTAATGGGTGTCTGGATTAGATTTAATCTTGTGACGCTGAGATACTTCAGACTCTGACCTCACTGAGTAACACTGACATCATATCGAGGAGTATTTTTATAATTTTGTCAACCAGATGAGAAAAAAAGCTGTGAAGAAACACTACAGTATATTTTACTGTATCAGAGTCCTGCGATCAATATATGAGCCATCGGCATTCAAGTAAATATATTAGAAAATCAATCAGGCGCATATCTGTGACAGAAGCTAAACTTGAGCTTCCCTGCATCTCAAAGCTAAAGGTGAATGAATCCAAGGACACATGAAGGTCGGGCCCAGATGCTGACCAATAGGAGAGGTCGAACCGCATCATAACTCTTTAATTACGCCGTGGTTTTCCTGTGGTAAAGAATTACTCATTCATACTCCCCTCCAGCTCTTGCCAGTTGTTATATAAATCTCCATCGGAAGCATGTTTGTTCTACCTGCAGGCTTACGTTGCCCTATTTGCACAAGAAATGGAGTCAGGAGATCTGTGTTCTTGATTGTAAACTGGATTAAATTATACATGTGAAAATTAAAAGTGCTCTTCGTGTGCTGCGTCACGTGAAGCTCATTGGAACAAAGAAATCACAACTGCATCCGTTCTCTGTAAATCTTTGTCTTCATACATACATAATACTGTAAAAAAAATACATACATATTAACATATGTAACATATGATATACAGTAATCCCTCGCTCATCACAGTTAATGCGTTCCATCTATCCATCCATCCATCCATCCATCCATCCATCCATCCATCCATCCATCCATCCATCCATCCATCCATCCATCCAGATGTATTTTTAAATATCATAGTAAACACTGGTTAAGCCATCACCATGTGTGCATCATATTTGCATGTGAGTCCCCTCAGTGCTCATTATACTGTATGTCGTCATGGCGATTGCAGCACAAGGTGAAGGGGAGGACGTGTGACAGAATGTAAAAAAGAAGAAGAAGAGCCCTTCGGCCCCCCCCCCCCCCCCCGTCCCTCCTCACTTCCTGTCTGATTTAAATGTCTTCCTCCTCCTGTGAAACACATGACAGACACACACACACACACACACACACACACACACACACACACACACACACATTGTTCCTTGTATTAAAGGCTCCCCATTGTGAAGACGCTCTTGGGAAAAATGTTGTGTCATTTTGTCATTTTCAATTAAAAACAATTAGAATGCATAAGGAATGATAACGACAGGACATTTGAAAGATATAATTATGCTCGTAACATTTTAATAAGGACGTGTGAAATCTGACGAGTTCTTTTTGAAGTGATGAAGACAAAAGAAGCTTTTTGGTTTTCGTCTGCGAGCATCAACTCAGTTAGAGACACATATGGTGACTCAAACCCTAATTAGACCCAAACACCAGTCCCAACCTCCACTGGCATGAAGATTACAGGATTCACATTCATTAAACGCACACGGAGCAACTTTCCCTTCATGGGGGAGAAACAGAGCAGCAGCTGTCTGTTTATTCACAAAGCTGGAGCTCAGGACATAAAGTCCCATCCTGGAGGCCCGGAGAGAACCACAAGAGGTCTGAGCACATGTTGGTCTCATCAAAACCTCTTTCAAGGTGTCTCATGTTCATCTTTAACAAGACAAACAACCAAAGGAGTCCGGTCATTGAGTCAAGGACGTCATTTGTTTCAGGGACGGACTGGATGGTGTCTTTCGTTTGTTTAGTGCTTGATGCTCCCGGCGGCGTCTCGCTGAGCTCTGATGATTCTACCAGACGATAAAAAAACATCAGCGCTTCAGAGACCCATGTTCATGAACACAGAGAACAGAAACACCACAGGATTTTCAGCAATACAAGGTGCTCCTTAGAGCGTTTCATTTACTCAAAAACCGACAGTGTGTCTTATATATGAGAAATGTTTTAAAACAGGACATTCATTGGAGGTGCCTTATAATCCAGTGCACCTGATCCAGTGGTTCCTCTACCAACGAACGTCTCTGCATGCATTTTTATGCTTTATAAAACATTTATGTCTGAATTTTGGGGGGCTTGGAACGGATTAGGACATTTGAATGGAAAACGCGTCTCGACTTACGAAATTTCTTCCAGAGCCAATTAATTTCGTAAGTAGAGGTTCCGCTGTTAATGGAAAAATATTGTGAAAATACAGTAATGAAGGCTTTTCCCCAGCAAAGCCAGTGCTGCTGGGGGAATGTCCAAATGAGCTTTGCCTCCAAATGAATTATATGAACCAGAGAACGTCTTTTTCCCCCCTAAAACCCCCCCCAGCATGACCACAGTTAATGTGGGGCATCTGGATTCATCTCCTGGTTCTTTATTATTAATGGACTCGTGCGTTCAGCTGAAGGAAAACATGATTATGATACCAGAACACAACATGAACACAAAAATGAAAGCTCACTTTTTGTCTTTTGTGTGTCTATTAATTCATAAAATACTATGTGTGTTAATGATGCTTTTGAGTTACATTATCAGCAGCGTGTTGTGTTGTTGTCTTTGTTTTTACACAAACAGGAAGTCTGGGTTTTCCCTCTTGTTTCTGTCCGACAGTGATCGTTCAGTTTATTGTCGCGCTGATAATTAAAGCTGTTTGGGTGGGTCGTCATGGGGTCTAACGGACGTGTCCAAACCAGTTTGCTCTTCTTCTTTTTTTCATGAGAAACCACCACAAGGACGATTTTTGTTGGAGGGAAATTTTCTGAAAATTCCAAAAAAGATGATGGAGATTCCCTTTCTTATAAAAAAAAACACACAAAAAAAACTTTCTTGTGATATTATAACTTCACTCTGAAAAACATTTTTTAATGATGTATTCCTAAGTGTGGCCCTACTAACGTACAAAATGTTCACACAATGGAAGCAGCACCAGCATTACGCAAACCCATGTAAGATCCCTGCAACGCATTGTGAGAGCTCATCATGGGAATTTTACATTATATTATATTATATTATATTATATTATATTATATTATATTATATTATATTATATTATGTTATGTTATGTTATATTATAATAAATTATATTATATATAGCGGTGGTGATCTGAAAAAATGCTTTGCACAGGTTGTATTTACCGTAAAGTCAGTTCTATTTATTCTTCACATTTTACATTCCTATACGTATTTTTACTGCAATATAATGTATATCAAAGTTTGAAAGAATATGTAGAGGATAATATTCAAATTACAACACTGAAAATGACTTATCAATAATCTCTTGTGTGTCATGATTTAATCTCTTTTTCTTACCTGCTAGTCTGAACATGAAGTTTTGTGAACCGCTAACATGTTTAAAAAGTTTTTTTTTAATTGTGTTTCTGCTCTTATTCATGTTGGACAGTTTATCCTTGTGATCTGGCGTTACAGCTCACAAGTGGCCATCCAGCAGCTTTTATCCAGTCTTTATGACACTGTGGTGAATTATTACAGACACTCAGTGCAGAGAGCAGCTGGATCCTCAGTCCTCAGGAGTCCTTTGGAACGAAATACCAACCTGCTGCTTTTCTGGGGGCCTCGACACGTCTGATTGGATGGTATCTGGACTGTTATTTCAGGACTGTCCTGACAAATTTAATTTTAAAGACATATTTCTCATTTTAAAAGTCAATTTCAAAAGACTGTTGGCAAAGAAAAACACCCCACCCCTCTTTGTTTTCTGTCTCGGATTGCTCCAGTTTAGAGAAGATATTCCAACAATAATCCCTGATATTCCACACTATCACATGTAGAATAGTATCACATGTGAATAGAACACAAACGGTGTCCTGGAGGATCTTGTTTTCATTAAATATCCAAACCTATAGGACAAAACTTGGCATTAAAGAGGCAACAGCTAATATATAATATATACAGGGGTATATAATTTGAGGGCTCACAGCTTTGAATAAAATGTATAGTGTTTTGGGGGTTTTTTGCCTTGCTGGTGGTTTTATTATTTTTGAACAGGCGTGGAGCTGAACGCCTAACCCCAAGAGACGACTAGGTGCATATCTAAGCAATTTTCTGGAGGCTGATTTACCTCCTCTCCGCACCAGGGGCAAACCGTGAAAGTCAACCAGAGCACAATAAACACCCCCCCCCCCCCCCCCCCATTACACCTGTGATGAATTTAATTAGATAATAATGGAGGAGAATAGAAAAAAAATCAGCCATCCATCCATAGAGGCATGGAGTCCATGTGGGGTTTATTGGGAGGAAATGATGTCACAGCCACAAAACCTCCGAATCAGCGGGACGGGACGGTAAAGAGCTGCCACCCCCCCAGATTGTGTGTCTCTGCACATAGAGACCCCCTCCCTCCAAACTAAACCCGTCCTCTCATCATTCAGGCTGTTTCTCCTGTTGATGTCAAAGAGCAGCCATTAACCTCAGAGGGGGGGCCCTGCCCACCATGTGTAATCATCTTTACTGAAAACATTCCTGTGTGAACCACAAAAATTCGATCAGGACAATAATTTTAATAAAATGACAGCAAAATGTCGGTGCCTTAAAATAATTTTAAAAAAGCAACAGCATCAGAACTGTTGCTGCAGTGTTGTTTGGGCTCTACTTGTGTTTATTTAAACCTTTTCTTTGCCGTATATTTTAGAGATAAAATAGTCCTGAGTACCAATGTGATGTCAACGTTTTTTGCATTTCTAGTATTCAGCATGTTGCCTGTAATATTTGACATAAAATTACTCTATTTTTTGGTCTTATTCAATCTAAACTCACGGCACCTTCATAAAAACCCAATAATAATAAGTCAATTATAAGTAAATGAAGAAAAAAAACTGTCATCACCAAAATCTGAACCCAATTTTTCACAATTTCTAATTTGTTTAAGGAGAAAAACAAAAGAATCTGGTGCTGATGAAATCGTTGGTGGTTGGAGAGGGTTTCCATTAAATATGCTCTCCACCTCCACCCCCACCCTCACCTTGACTACCTAAGCAGCCCGTTGACCTGCTATTAGACCAGGAGAGGCTGAGGGTTTAGATTACAGGGAGGCGGTGGGGGGAGAAGAACGCTGAGGCCTGGAGAAAATTGGTATTGATGCATCAGTAACGCTGCAGACAGTGCCCCCATCCTAATGACTGCAGCATTAGACACACACACACACACACACCTCACATGCATGCACACACACACTCACTGTGGTGTGTGACATGCGTGTGGGGGCCGGTGACGAGCAGGACAATGAGGTAATGCTGAACAAAGCCGGTGGCGAACACAGATAGGCTCCTATTGACATTTTCAGGGGAGCTGGGGGGGGCTACTGGACTAGAACACATCAAAAAATACATTCATGTACATTTAAATCACTAAAAGATTCACCATTTATTTCTAAGCAAATACAGCAGCAAACATAACAAACAGAGATAATAAATAGAGATGAGAAATGACAAATAAAGCAATGGAAAATGTAAGATAGAAATAAGGTTGAAAATTGAAATACGTATGAATTAAACATTTAATCTTGTATCACGGAGGAGGTGGGAAGATTAATCCCACGCTGTCAGTGGAAAGAAGATGTGCCTTGAATGTCAAAATGTTGTGAAGTTTTGGGACATTAAATACCTTAAGTAGAATGATAACTATAATATAATATATACCTTTAATAACTATAGTATAAGTACACATACAAAGATGTTAGAATTAGATGTTAAAGTAAAAAAAAAAAAAAACAATACAAGCACTTAAGATTAGGACAAAGTTTTTAATCATTATTGATGAAATATTCCAGAAAATAATTTGAAATACCTTGCCAGTGGATATTTATACCGAGAAAAACTTTTTGCGACAATCCAATAATATTACTAAAAAAATGGTTCTTCATTTTTCCAACAGCTAAATCAGTCAGCATTACACTCCCTAAAGGCGACGCAGCATTTTAAGTAATGATTGGTGTTTATGGTCGGCAGTTAAGCCAGATTATAAATATTGGAGACGTTTTTACTACATGTATGAATTAATTTCCATTCTTTTAAGCCAGTGGTATTTACTGTATAACTTATGAGTCTGAGGAAGCGCTGAGCTAAGCAAACATTTTAAATGGCAATTATAAAATATATTCTATTGTATTATTTTATATTATGTTATATATTATTATTCTATTCTATGCTATTATTTTATTTTATTTTATATTATGTTATATATCATTATTCTATTCTATTCTATTCTATTCTATTATATTATATTATATTGTATAATGTTACTGGATTAATTGAAGTATCAACACACTCAACCTCCTTAGAGCTCTAAACAACAGCTCTAACAAACACTGTGATGGAAGCCGTTCTTCATTCCTGATCAGAGGCTGTGAAGCGTTTCGTTCGATGTCCAGACAGACGCTGAGTGCTGCTGTGACAGAACAGGAAGAGTAATTGACTGGAAATCAAGGCAGCCACTTTCTTCTAAAACACATTATTATTGATTTTTCTACATTCTCTTGTCATCACAAACTGCCGGCCATGAATCTGGGAGACAAACTGGGTAAAGCCTCCTTTGCTGGAGTGAGACTGGTGTAACACTGGGATGGTTCACGACAGGATGACCTCACTGGTGCAGCAATAAAGACATTACATTGGAAGTAATTAGATCAAGGTTTGGTGTTCGAGCTGTGAACAAGAAATAAATATAATAAGTGAGAGATGAAAGAAAAGGTTAGCAGACATACATACGACCGGCAAGAGGAATAAAATAATTTAACTTGAAGGATCTTCGTGTTAGAACATGAACACTGACTTTACAGAATGCTCCAAAATGAAATACAGAAATAAAAGTTCATTCAGATCTAGATTTGCGGATTTCAATTTATACTGAAGTGTGTTAATCGGTGTCTGTGGAAAGAATTTAACAAACTAAACGTGGATCAGAGCTGCAGACACGTAAAGCACGACTGTAGTTAGGTCGAATAACAGTTTTGTTCAATGTAAATTATAATGGAACAAATATAGAGCCCTGATGTACCCCAAAACCTCTGAAGACGTCTTCCAGCGTTGTGAATCACGGTGTCAACTGATATGTAAAGATACAAGAGAGTTTTAAAAATACAAGCAGTGACCAACTGGGGCAACTGTTTCCACTGTCTAAACACACACACACACACACACACACACACACACACACACACACACTCGACTGCCTGTGTAAATACAGGAGGAATTTTCTGTGTGTTAATTGTCTCTTATTCCTTATTCAAACATGGAGACAAACCAGAGGGGAATAAATCATCTATTTCCAACTGAATGAAACTACTCATGACGTGAAGTCCATCGCCATAATAATAAAACTGTCTGTTCACAATCTCAGGCGATGTGTTCTGCATGTTAATGTTCATCATATACATCCAATAATGTTTGCAGATGTGAAAAGTATTTCATTTTAGCGCCGAAAATGCAGTTTGTGTTGTGAATCATGTGATCCACACTTTGTTTTATTAAAAAAATCAACCTTTGTTTTAGTGCGGAGTCAGAGATTATTAAAAGCTTCTGACTCTGAAGTACAAGAAATTTTGAAAATGAACAGACAATTGAATTTAAGGAATATATGTTTCGATATATGTTGTAAAAACATACAGGAGGAGGCAGCGATATGGGATATTAGCAAATTAACATGTGCATCAATTCAGCATCATTTTACATCATAAAAATAAATGTGATGCAGACAGGAAGATGCTGACGTAGCCCCGCTCTCCAGACTGTCTATTCCCCTGACATTGAGGCTCATGTTCACTCGCTTTCCAGAAAATCCATTAGACGGAGATGATATCCTTCAATCCATCCCATAATACCACTAATCTGTTAACTGATCTGGCAATGAGATGGAGAGGAGAGTGCGTGTGTGTGTGTGTGTGTGTGTGTGTGTGTGTGTGTGTGTGTGTGTGTGTGTGTGTGTGTGTGTGTGTGTGTGTGTGTGTGTGTGTGTGAGGTTGGAGATGGAGGGATGACATTACTAATAAAATATCTAATCTCTTATAATGGGTTCAGAGGCCCTGAGTGGATTAAAGCTTTAGTGTGTTTGAAGGCTCCTGTTAAGATTTCATCCATCCCATAATAGTGACGGTAGGAACTTTGGGTGTGATTCACCATCATTTGGCCTTCTTTACATTTTTCTTGCTCTTTTATTTTTAATACTGTTGTGTGTTTTGTTTGAGGTTGACTGAAAGTCTTGATTTATGGTCACTCAGGATATGACTGTTTAAAATTGCTTGTTTGTCTGTTTTTAGCAATAACCCATGACAGTTCCATATATCACAATGTGTGACTGTTTACATCACATGACAGACACTCCAGCCTGCCGTAGACCAGGTGGATGACAGCACACATTATTTCAGAGAGGATCCAGAATGCAGAAGCGTTTCGGTATTCCTGCGCTTCTCATCCACTAAAGGGATTAACGTCTGGATCACGGCTGCAGCGTAGGCGATAAGAGTCAAGAGTCACACTTGTTCACTCCGTCTCCACCATTCTCACCAGCAGACACTCAGCATCCTCCTCTGTCTGGCACATCCGCCTCCGAGGCAGAAGACGCTGATCTGACATGGCGTATTGTTCCCCTCTAGATAGTTACCTTGAACAAGTGGACATAAATGGTCTGCCTGGTTTTTATCACCCAGAACAGTAGAAACTGTTTCTACCTGTCAGACCAGCCTCTCTGAGGTAGAAACTACAGTATTTTTCACACTATAAGGCACAGCTAAAGGCCTTTAATTTTCTCAAAAACCGACAAGTGCACCTTATAATCCAGTGCGCCTTATATAAGAATTTATTTCTTAGAATCATTCATTTATTGAAGGCGCGCCTCATAGTGCAGAAAATACTGTAGATTGTTGTGTGATAATTCGGTGTGAAATCAAACCTGACTTGTTTCATCAAAGTCTTCATAGTTTCTAAATGTGTAAGAAAACATGTTTTATCACAACATGACAGACAACGTGTGATAAACACATTATCACACATTTAATAGTTTTTTGTAGAACAAAATGGATTTCAAGTGAACAGACTTCATATTTTGATGTGCAGCATTCAGACTTTTGTCTGAGAAAGAATGATGTTTCTTCTTCGAAGATAAAACACAGGTTTGGTTTGTGAATAATTATCTAACTTGTATTTTAGGATGCACAACTCCTTGACTCTTGCTTGAACTTTTCTCTGGGCAGTGTTCTTTTTTGTACCAGTCAGTGATTCAGGACACATTTCTGCTCATGTGCTGACCCCTAGTGGTCTATAACGGAAAAACATTTTACAAACACTTGCAGTATATACGTATACTGTAGATCAATGAACAGATTTCACTGTATATGATCAAAAAATTAACTGAATCTAACACGTGATTCTTAAATTTAGTCCATGTTTGCAACTCTTACAAAAATCATCTTTCACTCTTAAATCAAATTCACTTTTGATAAAAGTTTAATTCACAAAAATACATCGACCAATATAATGAAAATGTACTAAAATGTACTTTAATAATCCATAAAAGCTGGAACATCGTTGACAGAAAAACACAAGAAGCATTATTAGAGTTGGTTTAGTATAATATATTTCGGTTTCAAGAGACATAGAAATCAATCCTTATTTTTCCCCATATTTCTTCTATAAAAGACCCATTTTTTCTGAAGCATTATTATGCAAAAAAATGGCATTAGAATATATTATGGGAGCTATGAAATCCCAGTGACTGAGTATAAAATTAAGTCACATCAGAGAGAGATATTTGCAGAAGAGAAGTCCATGATGAACAATAGGGCAAACAAAGAAAAAAACTATAATAAAAATAATACATATCATAGACCTTGATCTATCATCACTGACATGACAGGCATGGAGAATAGGTGTATGGCTATAAAATAATTCTCACTTTGTCACTCAATTTCACTTGAAAACATCTACACTTAATAACTGATGCATTTTTTTTCATGCTCATTTTTGAAGAATATTTATAATCATACAACTGAAATAGGTCGACTTCCATGTCTTTCAAATACGATACTGATATTGAAAAAGATGAAAAATACTGAATCCGAGTTCTAAGTTGTTTGTCCTTCTTTAACAATGTTACTTTCTTTATGTTTAAACTGTCAAAAAACAAAAAAGGGCCTGCTCTCTGGCCATGTATGAGACTCATGGACACTTTTTTATTTTAAACGTTCAGAGGTTTTTATCATCATCATCATAAGTGTGGTGGTATTTTTTTTTTTTTTGGTGGTGCAGAAATGTCCATTCAGGGTTCACACTGAAAGCGAGACACAGAGGAAGGTCTTCAGAGGAGAGACCACAGTCCTCTCTCTCTCTTACTGTCTCTTTCTTTCTTCACTCTGCTCTCTCTCTCATGCAGATCATCTTCATCTTTGTTAGGAGCAGTTCAGTCAGCTGATTCACCGTTTATGGCTGATGGAGGGGGGTGGGTGGGTGGGTCGGGGCTGTTGGAGTGCTGGCACGTTCCAATCAGGGCAACAGTTCTTCATTACAGCATTTCTGCAAAACAGCGCAGTAGTTAAGCACCGGTTTCGTATTAGTGCCCTCTAGCGGCTGCCTGTTGGCATTACACGCAAACCAATGGGAGGACAGATAAGTACAAACACAGTAGGGCAGGGGGGGTCAAACTCATTTCACCGAGGGCCATATCAACATAATGGCTATCCTCAGAGGGCCAGATGTAACTTATAAATGTAACTAAATGTAACTCAATGTAATGTAAATAAATGTAACTACTCCTTAATGTTAAATAACTGAATTTATTACTTATTCAAGTTAAAAACTTGAATAAGTGAATCCTTTTAATTTGTCAGGTTATTAAACCCACAGAACTCAATCAATCAAGGATCAAACTATCAATGAATAAAGAAAAATAACATCAAACACAAGTTAGGACGTTAAGTTTGTTCACAGCGTTTTTGTCTGTTAAAATGGGCTGAATTTGTGCATTGTGGGAAACATAGTTTTGCTCAGAGCACACTTTTGACCTATTGTAGACACTCTGACCTTTTATGTTATTGTTGTGAGTTTGAAAAAAAATCAATGAAATTAAAAAAGAATAATCTTGATCTGGGTTTTTATAAAAGTTATTCATTTCAAGTCGACAGTTTCCTCTTTTGAAGGAAAACTAAGTCAAAATGAACGCCATACACTTTTATAGATGTTACCATGATGTTACTATGCTCTTGTTAAACATGAAATTTTAATTGATTATATACCCACACAGCATTTATTGATATGGTCAACATCACTTAAAGAAACGCTTTGAACATGTGAAGAACTATGTGTGCTTAATGAGCCGTGATGACTGACTGAACTGCAGCAGGGACACACAACCAGGCTGACAACAGTCAGTCCAGTCAGATCACACTCTGCTCTACAGCACACTGTGTGTCCAGCCCATGCTGTGTGGAATGGATGGAAATGTTTCACCCATTAGTAACTGGTGAATCCATTTATGGCTCTCAAACTGTGAATATTAAAGTAAATGCTCACTAAATTTAGGTTTAATTCTGTTAATCTAAGATCTCTGGTTGATGTGAGGCCAAACTGGTTGGTTTTCTCAATCTTTAGTGTCCCTTACTGGGACAAAAGTGGTCATGGATGATCACATCGCTATGATTTCAACAGCTACTGCTGGAACCGTCATCATGACATCCAACAAACCCAAACTCATTTTATCTTGTAGTAATGAAAACAAGATTTGGTTGGTTGGTTACTGGATGACACAGGTAGTCAGTTCTGTGTGGTGAGATCAAACAGGAAAACCAAGGAGCAGAGTACACACACACTATAAATAGAAGAGAGCAGGTACGTTAAAACCATAAAACATCCATCCATGATACCTGCTGATGGCGCTCTGCCTGTCACATCTCCTGGTTATTAGAGCTAACAGCTATTTAGCATAATTGTAACTGAGGCCTCCGAACATCTTTATAACAGATGGACGAAATTTTTTTCCAATTTTTCCATCGCCATTTCCATATTGTTTTTCACTGTTAAACTGATGCTAATTAATGGCAACTCATGGTTGCCTAATATGCAACATTGGATGGCGTTAAAGGTTAATTTAATTTATTATAAGTAATTTATTTTAATAAATTAAGTAACAGTATGAGTGTGATGGAAAATAAAGCTGCAAAAATTGAGCAGCAACAGTAGATGGCGTTGAAGGTTAATTTACTTTATTATAATAAATTAAATTAACCTTTAACACCATGTACATCTACCGTTTCTCTTGTTTTTCAAGTATCAAATGACGAGAACATTGTGGATGTTTAGTGACAATTTCTATCGACACAACACCAATGAACACACTTGTTTTAAACCAAACAAAAGCTCAATAATAATAAATCACAATAAACGTGTTTAGGGTGGACATGGCCCAATCACAATTCCTCTTTTTAATTCCACCCCTAGTTTTCGCATCCCCCTGTTTTTTTTATAGTGAGGGTTAGAGGTTGAAATCGTTTTAATAGGATATGAACCACAATTCGTCATATCGTCTGTAGATACGTTATGGTTAACATAATTACCACACACACTTACACACTGACAGAAGAACACAGTCAGCTCACTCACACCCACAGCTGTTCATTTCTTTTCTGCTCAAAATCGGATTAGATGCTTATTTTGCTCAGGCTTCCCTTTGAAACATGGAATCATTATGGTACCAGAAGAGCCTGTTGATGCTGTCATTATTGACCTGTGACAAATACAAGATAACTTTCAAAACAAACAAAAAAAACCCTGACAAAAATAAAATGCATCTGCAAAAAAAATAGATATTTACCCTCTGACAGTGCGTTTGAATAGGGTGGATTAAAATCAGGTCAACAAATCTTTCAAACGTGAGTCACAACAATCCAATTCCATCTACACACCTCACACACTCCTATGAATGAACGCCTAAACAATCCATTTTTTAAAAAATGACCTCAAACCAGAGAGAAACCTGCACAGACCCCCCCCCCCCGTCAGTCTAGCCTCCCATCAGGCCTCAGCCCCCTACCCTCCTGTTCCTATTGCTACAACGACAAAGTGGAATCAAACACTGAAGCGCATTGAGGTCAACAAGCTGGAGAGCGGCTGTACAGTCAAATGTCCCATTAACTCCCCCAGTCCTGTCAGACTGGGACTGTAACCGCCCCCCGCCCGCCTCCAGTGGAACGGTGAGGGTGTAATCCCATTAGAGTTGGTTCACTTGGCCAGTCAGCATGTGAATTTGAGGTGGGGGGGTACAGACAACGCCCCAGGGGGATGCTGACAGAGGCCCCGCTCTCACACAGACTGAACGATACAGATGGATTGAGCCGGGGGGGGGGGGTTTAGTGGCCTCCATGTCTGGGATGGACACAATGGGGTCTGTTCCACTGATCCAACCTGATCAGTAATATCTGAAACAACTGAAAACCCCCCCACAACTACACATCCTCGCTTAATTTTGCAGCTTTATTTTGAACCACACTCCTCCGCCAACGCTCAGACGCTGCAGGCAGCAGTTTAGAGTTCTTGCTGCAGGGACGAAGTGCTGATCCAGATAGTCCAGTTGATACAGCAGCGGCGCCGTGTGTTTGGATACCGCCAGCTCCCAACATGGAAATGTTTAATTCAGGGAATAAAAATGTCCCGACACCACATCAGCGTACTTCTTCCTTTCCAAAACTCCTCAATCTAACGATGACATCATCATCCAGGGCGGGGCTTTCTATCAATTTCTCATCTTTGAGGAGCTTCTCATCTCGCCTTTGAGAATCCTGATCTTACAACAACTTTATCTGCTTTAAACAGAGTGAACTCCTCAGCCTTATACCTTCCACCACACATAGGGAAACAATGACGCCCTGCTTCATCATCTCCATGTGAGGCTGGATGCACATCATGAGATCTCACAAGATTTTCTCAACTGACTACACGTTAACTCATCTTTAAAAAAAAAAAAAGTTCCACGTTGTGGTGGAAACTTTCTCAGTGTGACTAGAGGGGTTAACTGGAGTTAAATCCAACCATGACATAAAATTACAGTCGAGCAATATGATGATTAAATATATTATGTGATGATATACAGATTTTCTTTCCCGACATTTATGGGGGAGAACAATAATAAGTGACAGAAATACAGATAATATAAAGCCTCAAGCAGCCATCAGGGTCTAGACTTCAAAAAAGAAATTTCATATATTCTAAGTAGAAAACATTTGGTCATTTGGCTTAGAATATGAAAAAAATTTAAGCATAAAAAGAACTCATAAAAAAGGCTTACAGATACATAATTTCTAGTTGGACTGATACGTGATAAATGTCTTTGCTAACTCGTGTCATCAAAACGATTCTGGCAGCGCAGGTTTGGACCACTGCAGCTAAAGAGGAGTCCTGATTAGCATGATAAAGAAATGTCGGCTGTGTGTGAGATAACTGATCTCAAAGACGCAATAATGAAGGTCTAGAGGCAAGGATTACATTGTATTAGGTACAGTCAGTGTGTGTGTGTGTGTGTGTGTGTGTGACTCAAGTGCCCTTAAAGCACCAGCATGAATGGAGATTAATTATTGCATCACACTAAAGGCTGAAAGTAACAGTCGGTCTGGTTCACTGCGTGTGCCTCCTTTGATAATGTCAGCAGTATTGTGAAAAGAGAATTTAAACCGAACACAACATTTCGGTTTTCTTGCAAAATAAGGTGACTAATCAGGACATCCTGACATAAGGAGCTGCTGCTTCCGCTGAAGTTCATATTTAAATCCGATCATCACAGTGACTCATTCATTCGACCACAATGCAGATTAAACAAGAAAACGCTCATGAAAGCATTTCCCTCTATTGACGGCTGATTGAGAAACACTGACTGGATCTGACACCATCAAACACACACGTACAATCTGTGTGCCACTGGCCTGTTACATGGAACAACCCATCTGCATTTTAATACAGGTACAAAGGCGTTACGATGCCATCCTCACCAACAGGTGGCACTATAAGAACAACACACACAAGAAACTTTCAGTACATACTGGGATTACAGTATTTTATAAGGCACACCTTCAATGAAAGGCCTATTTTAAACATTTTTCATATTTAAGGCGCACTGTCGGTTTTTGAGAAAATTAAAGGCTTTCAGTTGCGCCTTATCGTGCGGAAAATACTGTACTTATGAATCCAGGTGGGACCAGTCACTTCACACTCAGGTTCTTCATTGGCTCAATATGTTTTAAACTAGCAAGATTGATCTGATTTGACTTTACTGCCGGCGCACAAACTCCTAACAGACTAGATGAATAATAAACACCACCTGCAGCATCAGCGTAGATGACATGGAAATATATTATGTCAGGATAATTAACCTTTTGGCCTGCAGATGCAGCAAGAACTTCATAAACATGTCAGCTACCGGGCCTTTATGACTAACGTGTGTTATGTAATCTCAGACACACACACCTGGCTCAGAGCTGCTGCAGGGGCTGAAGTGGGGGGGGGGTTTAAAGCAGGACACAGTTGGATTTCTTTTTCGCCTTCTTCTTTTCCACTGGCGTTTTCCTATTTATCTGTCTGACCAGGTCGTAGAAGATCTGAGAAGAAAACAAAAGCAGTCAGTGATGTAAAAAAAGGACAAACCATCCATCATGTTTCTAACAAGTGAAGTTTAAACACACCACAGCAGCTTGAAGCAATCAGCTGAAGCCACATCACTAGATTTACATCACCGTTTAGGCTCAGCAGGCCTAGCGGCGCTGAAGCAATGAGTAACCAAACTCATTACTACCTGTGTTTTAATGAAGCGTGCTGCTCCATAAAGGACACTTCTGTTTGTACTCACATCGAGGACGTTGATCTTTGACTTAGCAGAGGACTCTAAAAAGGCACAGTGGTTCCACTGTCTCGCCAGGTTCTGGCCCTGCTCCTTCCCCACCACACGCTCATCCTCCAAATCACACTTATTCCCCACCAGGATCATCGGCACCTGGCCAGCAAAAAGAAGAGAGTGTGAGTCTCACAGAGGTACGGATGAGATTTTTGACTCTCTTTAAAATCACTTATTTCTGGGCAACGTGACAGATTTTACTTCATACATTTTTTTCAATGATTTTTTCCATTATAAAATCTGAATTACTCTAACATTGTGATAACATTATCAATTCAATATACAGTATAAATATTTAAGAAATCAAAACGACAACCAAACAATCCAACAGATGTTTGGGTGAAGAGAAATAAGTGAATAAGAGAAAGTGATGCAACGCACGAGACTCAGACAGCTAATATAATCTAGTTTTTAAAGTAAATTTGTCCAAATTTTGAAATCTATTAAGTTTCTGCACAATTTTATAGCAATAAAGTTGTGCAGAAAAAAAGACTTAAAATACCAAGAATTCTGCATAAAGTTAATATATTGCAAAAACATTTAGACGGATAGAAAAGTCTGTATGGCAAAGACAATACAGTACACAAATATTTGATAAACGCGACAGTCGACTCAGCTTTGACGCATCTTTTTGCCGCTGATATTCATTTACCTCCACAAACGCAAAATAAAATATGGTGAGACATTATTGCCGCGGTCTACCCTTCAGTAAATCAGACTATGAAGGCTCAGCCCTGCTGGGAACACTGGTGACATTTACGTGGATGGAAGCTGGGACTGGGAGGAATAGTGGTGGAATTTCTCATCAAAACTCAACTCATATGAATTCTTGAGGTACAGTAGTGAAGACATGACTGTTAAAAGCTAAGTAGTCTTTTCAGTTGTGTTTAAAACCTGACGGGGGACACAGAGACAATCAGGAAATCGATCTAATCCATGTCTGTGTGAAGGCAGATGATGCCACAGAGGTTACACAACAGTGACAAGAGATTAAAGAATCAATATGAACCAGGAGTGAAGGCGGTTTCCCTTCATTTCTTTCCGTTCCAAACAAAACAGAACAAAACTGCAGCTGGTCTCGGAAACCTCCCCGATACATTTGTGTCCCAAGTCTATTTTATTTGACAACCGAGGTCACAAAAAAAAGGAAAACCTCTGAGGAAGACAGAATATTCTGGGAAAAACTTCAGCCTCGGCTGTCAGCCGGGGCAGTCGGGGTGTCGGGATGCGTCTCATCCTGCCTGCTGTTTCCTGACTGGCTATCTAGGGAGCATGCCGGCCCGGAGGAAGTCATGGCGGCCCCGCCCAGCTGGGATAACATCGCCTTCCTTCCTGAATTCTTTTTTTTTTCTTTTTCAAACATTTAAGCTGGACTCCATGCTCTGCCTGCTCTCTGGAATTACCTGATAGTGTGTGTGTGTGTGTGTGTGTGTGTGTGTGTGTGTGTGTGTGTGCGTGTGTTTGCTCGCATGCCTGAGTTCATCTGGCATGCAGCGAGTAATTTCACGTTTAAACTTTTACTACACCGTCTGCAGTAAAACTGTGTGACGACAGAGAAAAAATGAGAAAAAACGTGCAGCGTTTTGTCTCAGGTTCACGGGGTGTGTGTTTGTGGTGTGTGTTTGCGGTGTGTTTGTGGTGTGTGTTTGTGGTGCAGCTAAACAGACGAGACACAGAATCAACGAGTGGAAAATTCTGCATGCAGCTCAACAGGCGCCAATAATAAATCAAGTGGGGAAATCTATTTGTGGCCGGCCTGTGACAAATAAATCTATGCATGGGAAATCCTGCAGTCACTGGCTTCACCTGATCCCTGAAACCCGATGACTTGAAATCAGTAAAAACTGGGTATTTGTAAGTAATAAAACGCTGATAAAAATTCCCTTTTGCCCCCCCCACGAGCCGTTTTTGACAGCAGTCCAGCCATCTTTCTCCAGAAACGTAACAGAATGAATGTTTCGGGCTGCTTTTTCCTCTCCTGCGCTCCGAGGCAGACGACAGGAAACTGCAATGTTTAGATTAACCCTTCGGTGGCTGCTGCTAGATGTTTGATATCCAAACAAGCTCTTTTTTCGCACTGCATCGCTGAACGACATTTCCCCCCACCCCGAGGGGTCCTGGGAGAACTCGTGGTATGCCCTCCCCTGCCAGGATGGATGGAGGTATGCTGGGAGGGAAAAATGTTAGATGCTCTAACGTCCTGCAGACAGGTCCTTTCTTAAGGAGATGAAATTTGTCCACACTGTGTGAAATGCTCGGTCATTAAAAAGCCTTTCCAAATGGAGCTCAGCAATATTATGGTCTTCTGTACATCTTGCCAGCTTCGCAGTAAATGGTGCATGGAGGAGCTGAGAGTAAAAACAGCTGTAGTTGCACCAAGAATGTGTGTTTTCAGCGCTGCAGTAGCTTCCAAAGCGTTCTCCAAATAACAAAACCTCCTCCAGTGGATGAAGAGGAAAAAGATGTGAAGCATTCCCGCGGCTGTGCATACCAGTGAGAAAGAAAAGATAAACAGATGGGACTGCCATTATAGTAAAAGACTTAAATCACTGGTGGACTGATAGCTGACATGGGGGCCATAATAGCCTTATAATCACAAATGTTAAGACCTGGGTTGTTTCCACAGTATTAGTGTGGTTAACTGTTTTCATGCACTAAGCAGAGACACCTCCTGTGATCCTGAGGCTAACCTCAGCTCCAATGAAGCATCATCGCCTCGCACTCGGGTCCGCTTTATGAGATGAGGCCTCGGATGAGCATCGTGTCCAACGGTCCAATCACCATCAAAGAGAACCAAACCACAGTCAGACCGCAAGGAAGACAGACGAGCGCCGAGCGACAGGTGTTGAGAGGGCCAGTTAGAACGCACCGGGGTGGAACTGGCACAGACAGAATGCAGGAAGCACAACGAGCCTAAGAGATCATCTAATAAAACATTAATAAAACTTTTCCACCAGGATGCAGAGGGGCTTTTCAGATGGATGACACGGAACAGAGAGAGAGAGGGTTATGGTAACACTTACTCCCTTCATGAGATCACCAAAAAAGGGCATCTTAGATCCTGCTGACGCACTATCTGCCCAACCAGAGAGGGGATAGAGGCCTTCCTCCTTCCATAGCCTCACCAGATGCAGAAAAATGTAAATGTGCATCGAACAAACACCGACAAAAAAAAAAAACACCACGATGCTTCCTCTTTCCATTTGCGCCCTTACAGATCCAAGCTGCTGAGCGCAGCAGAAGGAAAAACAACTTTGTTCATACAAAACGCAAAACTAAAGGAGGAACAAGTGAAGAAATAAAGCGTTTCCAAACTTTTTTTTCTAACAGAATCCTCGCTGAGCGGGAACCATGGCACACATTGTTCACATTAAACATATACAGCATGAAGCAATCAACGCAGCACAGAATGTGTTTTCACTCCTCAGACAACACAGACATAATAATGACACCGCCCGTTTTGTGTTGAAGTAATACCAATGTGTAATCACTGGCAGAAGAATCAATGATTCAATTGTATCCATAGCAACCGTGAAAATCAGTCCTGAACAATGTAGGTGGCTGTGAACAAGTGAGGTGCTTACAGCTTATCTACAAGTGTACTGTATCCTTGACAGGAAGTAAAACACACAACCGAAGGCGTGTGCATACGTACGTCCTCTGTGTCCTTTACTCGTAGGATCTGTTCTCTCAGGTCCTGGAGGTCATTGAAGGTGGACTGTGCTGTGATGGAGTATACCAGGGCGAAGCCTTGGCCGTTCTTCATGTACAAGTCCCTCATTGCTGTGAACTGCTCCTACACGGAGAGAAAGAACAAGGAGGAACAAATATTAGAGGTAAAGGTCAAAAGAATCTCACAGATAAATGAATGCATTGAAATGTAGGATCTCTGTCGGGTTTTTCCACAGTAGACTTTGTGCAGAGGAGGTAGACTACCAGCATCGTTCTATTTCTCCACTAGAAACAAGCATGAACATGTATGAAAGTTGTGTGTGCACCATCCACATATCTACGACGATCTGACCACATTCTTCTTGTAAACCTGAGCTGCACGAAAGAGAAAGATGCTCCGACGTAAATATAACTTCAGTTATAGCTCCACACAGACAGACCATAATAAACCCTATCATGCTTATCAACCCTCTCTGACAAATGTTAGCATGCTAACATTTACTAAAGGGCGCTGAATTTACCAAATATTATGAGAATCCACCCCAATGAACCACAAGATTTAATATTTCTGTGATTCAAAAGAAAAAGTGAGGGATCTACAAAGTGAGTTCATTATGGAGGGTCACCAAAGTCTCCCCAAACCTTCCTCTAAATCCGATCAATTGTTGAGCTGTCTGACTCAGGAAAAAAAACAGTGGACTGTCCAACTGTCCAATCAAATGTCAGTGTTCATTCCAGTAAGTCAGGGGTCCTCACATACAGTACAATTGAAATATTTCAGTGGTGTGGAGTTCACTTACTGTGCCGGCTGTGTCGAGAATTTCAAGCATACATTGCTGCCCATCTACCTCCACTTGCTAAGAAGAGAAGGAAAAAGATGTTTATGACTAAAACATCATTTCAGGTCAACAGGCACAAAATATTCCTCATCTGAAATGCTGCTTAAATACAAAGCAAATGACACAACTAGCACAGGATGACATGAAATAGTACACTAAAAGGCAAAAAGAAGAAGAAACCAAAAGATGACGAGCGAGTTGAGGGGATTTAGGTGAGAAAAAACCGGGCCGGTATCATGAGGCTAATCTGCAGAGCAGCTGCTAACAATCAGCTCATTCCAATCGGCCTACACTCACCTTTCTGTACGAGTCTTCTATTGTAGGGTCATATTTTTCCACAAAGATTCCCTGCACAAACTGAACCGTCTGCAGGAGGAGACACAAAGAAAAGAGACATCAGCCCAACGCGACTCATGACAGCCTAGAAATAACAAGATCCATCAAAGCTCAGGATTCTGAGGCAGGGGTTCAAGAGCGAATACTCACCAGAGCTGACTTGCCCACACCTCCAGAGCCTAACACCACTAGCTTGTATTCACGCATGGTGGGGTTTGTTTCAGCGGACAGCCCAACAATCTACAGGGGGAAAAATGGGGACAGAAAAAATAAGAAAAACTACAAAAATCAAGTAGAACAAACAAAAGTCCAAATGAAGTAATTTTTCCAGTCTGGTCTGAGTATTTCACCTCCTGAAAGGAAGGATTCTACTCATTCCTGGAGGTTGTGGACAAAAAGCAGCACAACAATGGAGGGAACACCCAAAAGTGGAGCTGCTTCAGGGTGGAGGAGGTGAAGAGTATGTGACCCCCCTATAACGCAAACCAGCTGTGGTGTGTTCGAGTAAAGACAACTACAGGGAGGATGATGCATGAATCTGGCAAATATTCCTTTTCATGACGCAATGATCTGGTCTTCACACACACAACAACACACCCTAAAGATCAGGTTTGTTAGTCGTTCTCTCATTTAAAAGAAATTAGAGCAACTAGTGACAGAAAGCAGCTGAGGGAAGTGGAAACGGCCACAGGGGGGAAATTGTGAAATCACCAAATATCCACTTGCAGTCATGGGTGCGCACACACACACACACACACACACACACACACACACCGAAGAGTGGGGTTAGCCGACTGAGTCAACACACACACACACACCTTTACAATGAAGTGAAACTTTTTAATAAAAATTTATGGCCAGAAAACAGCAACAGACTGATCTGAAAAAAATAATCCAATGCTGCCTCATCAAAGTAAAGTATTTCTAAGATATTTCATGGGTGAAAACCTCCCTGATGCATGTTTCAGGATTGATTTGGTTAAAGAAATTATTTTAACCAATAAAGCACCGTTTAGACCTCTGAATTACGGTACCTTAAAAAGTCAGTAATTGATTTATAAATCACAACTTTATTATGGTGGACTCTTTAAATTCATTTGTTTTTAAGTGGAAGCCTAAAACGCCTCTTTAGAAAATAAATTTACAGTTTTAAAATCTTTTTTAAAAAAAGACGAAACTATTTTAAAGGTTGATTTGAAATGGAGCTGGATGAACGGAAAAAACAAAGCTGACAAAAAAAATTATATTTCTTGTTCATATATATTACATTACTAAACAGAGGAATAAATATTATTTTTATTTAAAGATTTAATACTATAATACCATGTATTTAATAATTACAATGCTGTTGTAAAGATCATGATTTCTATCCATTTGAAACAAATAGAGTTCTCACTGTTTGACTGAGGTGTAGATGAATACATGATGTTCTCGTTCAAACAGTTAATGCCCATTACCAGGGGACCACCCTGTGTCTGTTGTGCATAGAGACGTCAACTCATTCATGTATTCCCATTACTTGGTGGGTCACTAGTGTTAGAAATCTCTAAAATATATTTATGTGCTTCACTTAGACAGCATTTAAACCAGACGGTCAAGCAGAACTTCTTTGTTATTTCATTGCTCTGAATAAAACAAACATTACTGGGACAGTCGGGACATTGCGGAGCTCAGTGTGTTCAGTCATGTTGGTTGTGCATCCTTCCTTGTTACTGATGCATTTGGTACAGCTGTTGCTCTGTGTCAATTCACCATTATTAAGCACAAAATAAACCACAGTTTGAGCCTCGGTATGCTCCATAGCAGAGCCTGACTCAAATTACACCATGAGATGGAATTGGATGCCGATTGCCACCACCAAAAGTTTAACTTAACATTTAGTGCAAGTGAAACGAATTTAAAAACTGATAAACTCAACTGTATTATGAACGTTTTAATGATCTAGATTGACTCTGATGTTTAAAACAATTTCAACTTTGGGACCAGCGTTCGATCTTCAAACTTACTTACAAGCTTGTTACGTGTCAGACAAAAAAAATGGATCCTGAAGAGATACCAACCCACCTGTAGCCCAATTTAGACAACATTTTCATACCGAGGCCGTTATTTACATCTGATGTAACACAATGAAGGCGAAATAAGGTGTCAAGATTGTTTTGTTTCTGTAATGCTTCCGTCCCATTTCTGTGTTAGGAGAGCAACAGCACTGAAAAGTGTCTCAATGAATTATGACCTATACAGGGGGATTTAACCATGGGGTGACATCAAACCTGTACCTGAACAATAAGCACATTTTAAATGACTGCTACGCTGCAGAGGTAGTGAAACACATCAGCTTTAATGTGTGCTGTTGGGTCAGATGCCATGAATCTTAACATTACACAATGCCAGCATACACTGAACACACACACGATGTGAAGCCTTAGGACCGTCCAGTTTGAACAAACCAAAAGGACCCCAGTAACAGGAAGTAGTTTTGGTGTTATTGTGCAATGGCCGTCAGACAGTGGCTGATGTGTACCGCAGTCTGACCCAGTTTCTCTCTAGTTTCACTTTGTCGAAAAAGAATTGACTGATTTTGATTTTGCTTCTATTGGAAGTTTTGTTCACGAGTCACATTAATGTTACCTGTTGGACTCTTGGTATGTTAGGGATTTAAGTCACAGATTGAGATGAATCCTGTGATCTGACATTGGGACGATGTTCACGAAGATCAGTAAAGCTGTTGTTTCCACCGTCAGCAGCTGCTTTGCCCCCTTCTTTCTTACATAGCGTAAACCACATCAAAAGTACATGTAAAACTAGTAGAAAACTTAAAAAGTTAAAGATCTTAGCAGGTAACTCAAGGGGGACAAAAATCAGCTAAAAAAAGGGGAAAAAATGGGAGGTCCAGGAGCTCTTCCATCTCCAGTCGCTCTGCAGTTGGGAATGATATCACAGGTTTTTATTACTTTAATCTGTTGTTTGACACAAATATGAAACGTCACAGCGGACGCAAACACACGGTAGCTGGATATCAGAGGAGTCATCCTTAACGTTAAGCTGAACGAACAGAATGAAAAAATTGAAGTTGCAACATGAAAGTTTCAGGTTTAAAACAAACAGTCGCCTCCATCCAAAGTCAAGCCTTTTTGCAAACAGTCAAACGCAGGCCATGCTGGGAAGCAGAAGATTCCCTCCTACACCGTTCTTTTTACAGCACAGCCTATTGAAATTCTCAGTGGGGTGGACGAAGGATTGAGGACCTCAGACTTCAATCACAAGCAGTGACCAAGTGGAATATGAAGCCCTGACTGAATAATTCACACTCGCTAATCCTCTCCAACCAAAGACATAGTCTCCTTGCACGATTAGAGAGAACTCATTGTGACAATCATATAAGACAGGGTGCTATGCAAAAAAGACTCCGCCGCACTCTGAAACAAAACAAGTTCAAAATACAGCGTCAAGTGAGGCAACAGTGTCAATTATTACAAAGTCATACTGACAAAGTCACACTCGCATGAGCACCGTGGACTGACCCCCGCTAAGACAGATGATGTCAGAATCTGTCTGTGGTAGTTACAGTTGACAGGCTGGATGCTGCAGAGGCCAAACAGCGAAGGGCAAATTTTCATCAATATTCCCTGCAGGAGTAAAACTAAAAAACAAAATATTTTTTCGTAAGGAGCTCAAGTTTTGATCTATCTCATCTGTCAGACCCCATGGAAAGTGTATGATTGGGGCTTTTTGTTAAAGAAATATTGCTAGAATTGATTTTTTTTTTAAAGAAACCAATAAGTAACAATTTTTTCGTTGGTTTTCTGGTAACTGCCTCACAATAGAAACATTTCTTCTGTTTGTGCATCCATGATGGCTTACTAGAACAAAAATGCACAATTGTAAAATCAAGTCTCTCTCCTCTAGATTCTCACTACAGCATTTTCTGAACTATAAGGCGCACTGTCAGTTTTTATGAAAATTGCTTTAGGTGCGCCTTATAGTGCGGAAAATACTATAATTAAAGGATTTTACATTTGAAAAATGAAAAACGTTAAAAATACAAATATCAGGAAAAATGAATTTAACGTTCGAATTTCCATCCAAACAGGCTGCCGGTCTTAAATGTGACATTTTAACAAAAGTGACTAGTGAAATCTGTAGTTTTGGTGTTTTACATGTACAAGAGGACTTTAGGATGTTTTAGGATGCAAAGTGAACTCACACTGCTGTGACCTAATGTCAGCAGCTCCACTGTGAATGGGAATTTTGAGAGAGCATTTCAAATACATGCATGATCAACACAGTCATAGGGTGGTAGTCATGCGCTGAAAAGATGGTGAAAACAGCCATGACAAGACAGGAGAAGAAACAGCGGTCAACTCTTCAGAGTCCGAACTATGACCTCATTTTAATGACAGATCATTGATTTCAAATGAGGCATATTTATTTAATCCACCCCCTCTCCTACTAATTCCTTTCACACTGCAGTTTTAATTATGTTTAGCTACTTATTTTAAACACTAGGTTTATCCCACATTGATGGGCAACATGACTCTTAATTCAACTGAGGTGTCTTGAGATGAGAAGTTGCCTTCCCCCTGTAGAGGTATGCAAATATATTTCGCTTGTTTCCAAGTAGTCCTCTACTGTTTCTGTAATATTTGTAGTTTTTACTGTTACTATTCCAGGGGGGCATTCATGTGTTGTATTTCCACAGTGGTACCACAAAAACGTCTAGACTCAAACAAGAGCTTGTTCATTTTGATTTGACTCAGGAACGGTCAAAATGGTCGTGTTGAGATAAAAATATCACCCTCCCCAGCTCAAATGATCTCACAGCTCGAGAAAAAGTCAGCTGAATAAATTAGTACTAACGTCTCTTGAATAGCTTACTAATTGAGCTTTCCACTGGTAAGAGCAGACTTTTCCACAAAAGACTATACACAAAACGAGGAACATGAGTCACAACTAAGAAGGATGCTGACACCTTATCTACAAAACTTTCATACCAGGAAACTACACACAATACTGCACTCCCTCAAACTGCCCACACACACACACACACACACACACACACACACACACACGGAGAGAGAGAGAAAGAGAGAGAGAGAAGGCCATTTAAGGACATCTCCTGTTAATACCAAACCTCTCCTTCTTTCCACTGCCCTCAGCTACACACTGTCATGTACAACAAGACAAACATGCGGCTGCCGCTATTCTGCTCTTGAGGTAACTCTAGCAAATAAGGAGCGAGGGAAAGTCACATGCCACAGAAAACACAGTCCAGCATGACATCACGGCATCATGCTCCCACTAAGGCTGAAGGTATGCATCCATCTACGGCTGAAAATTGGACGGGCAAGCTGCTAGAAGGAATATGCAGTGAATGTAGCTGGGTAAAATACATCGCAAACTAGCACACACTGAAATGAAAAAAACACTTACTGGGCTAGTAAAGCTAATCACAAAGCAATGAAGCTGTCACAGTGCCTGACTCAGCAAGATGCTATGACTGACAGCTATGGTCTTTATCTCCCAACAAAAATGCACACATCCGTTGATTAAGTCAGAAGCATGAAACCGAGACTTAACACATCCTCTTCTTATTTTATTTTCGGTTTGTTTGTTAGCCCACTTCAGAAATGAAGTTACACTAAGAGGAAAAGTTCACATCACCAACTCACACCAAGATTAGTAAAAGTAACACACTAATATTAGAAATCAGAAATCCTGTCAAGCACTTACTAACAGTTTGAATAAAGACGACTGCTCTCAAAGTGTTAAACAGTTGACTAATTGTTTCAAAGTAATATTATAATCACATCTCTTATTTGGTTATTTGATAATTTCCTTTGCTGCATAGTGCCATTTAAAGAACTAGCACTGCAGTTACCTGCAAGTAAACGGAACTCTAAATTACAAAATGTTCTTTGAAGGAAACAACCTCAAAAATACATAAAGTACATAGTAGTAAAGTCACCTCTTAATATAGCAACTGCTGTCATTTTTAAACTCATGGAAAATATCTGATGTTAAGGAAATCTCTTGTGTCTCTGTACAGGTTAACTAAAACCAGGTTCAAATGAATCAGAACAAAAACTGCCGCCCAGCACACAAAGTTGTGACTTTAACGTGTCAGGCATCTTTAACAGACAAACATGAGCGGAATGCATCCGTGTTGTGTTTGACTTGACCTGTATCCATATCCTCTTTCCAAAGCAGACGAAGACTTTATGCTGAGAGGATGGAAAAGGAGTAGCTGCCATCTAAAATAGTCTCTGTTCCTGTTCTAGACTACCAACAGCAGGCTTGTTCAAAGGGGGGTCTCAACACCTGGTCCCTGAAGGCATCCAGGACACAGTCAGGCAGACTGTGTATGATCAGGAGGTTAAAAAAAATTAACCATCTGCAAAAATATCTAAATACCAAGAAACTTTGAAAATTATAATGTGTTGAAGAATTTAGAGTACCCACACACAACCTCACACCACCACGCAGGAGAAATTACTTTAAAACAGGTTGGCATAAATCATGAACCCGGACCAAAAATATAAATTCATCAATATAATTCAATAAATTAATATAATTAGTAGCAGATGCTAATCACTGAGACAGGGCGAGCGCCTGCAATCTGTGGCTGTGACTGCACCACAATGTAACGTCGATGCATTTAATTACCTTATATTAATAGTATCAATCAAGTATTAATCAAGTTATACAGAAATCCTTAAAAAACTACAAAATTTAACCCAAAAACGTGAGACTGTTGCCTCTCTATAATGAATTCCGCTTGATGCTAGCAGTTACACCAAAAACCGTTATGAAGCTAGCCGAACGCCGCTAACCAGCTAGCAGAGCCGTTAGCCGCGGCTCGTTAGCAGCGGAGCTAGCAAATCAGCACATTCCTACCGGCGGCACATCACCAAAACACGACTAGGTTGTCGGAAAAAACGTAACAAACAAACACAATTCATCGCTCAAACGCTCGTCAGACTTGACAGGGTTTGAATTAACCGGCTTTACGGTGCAATTCCCCCCAGAAACACCCGTCGGATGCTAACGTTACCTGCCCTTCCGGCTGGCCTTGACTAAAATGGGAGTGCACACTCGGTTTTGTAGTTGCGGACTATTCTTTTCATTTATCCGACAGATAGTACTCACGCAGTGCGAAGTGTCCTAGATGCTCGTTTTTTATCCGAAGGGTCAACACGATGCGCGCCCACGCAAATTAGTTATTTGGCTGCTAAAAGCATCTGGTAAAGTTTGGCATTTTCTACTCACCGTTTCTCGCTCGCTGTCTCTCTCCGCTCCGCAAGTGTCAGTTCGCCCCCGGGTGAGTGCGCAGTGACGTCACTCCTGACCGGTCCTCGTTTTTCTTAAAGGGCATGACACACCGGCCCCGCGGCCGCCACCGGCCACCGCCCCCCAGGCCACCGGCTTTCACAGAATCACGGGAACGGGTGTCAGCAGACAACACGTTTTATTCCACCTGTTATTACTCATTCTTAATAACATGTTTCACATCAGCCATAGATTTCTGAACAACACACATGTTGGGGGCGTGCGGTCGTTTTTGTGGGTAAATCTGTCAGAAAAAATCTAGAATTATTATGACTCATATCTCCAGGTGCTTTACCTTTACCAATTAAATTTAAAGTCCTTTTTTTGGAAGATCTCACTCAAGATCATTTCAACCTACACCTTTGGAACCTAGAAATGTTAATAAACCAACTTTCATAATTCAACTTAAAGCATGCATGTTATTTATTGCTTTGGGGAGCGTTTGGTTGTACCATTTGCTATATACTGTATATATGCCTATGCTAAGTTGGGATCTTGTTAAAATGAGAATATAAGGTTTACAATCTCATATCCATCAGGAAAAGTCGGGACTCTCAATTCATTAAAAAAAGCATCAATTTTGTCATCTTTAAGGTCTCCAAATACTAAAAATGCTCGTCTGTGGTGCCTTTTGAAAGGTATCAATAGATTATCATATAGTCAAGGAGGCTGTGAAGTAAAACATCTTTTATATATTTATATTTACTGTTTAGTTTATAATTTAGTTGGACATCTGACAGCTGAATGACTTGAATTAAAGCATAATATGGGACCTTCAAACTCAAATCTAAAGCAACTTAGAAATGAACAAACATCAACCCCAAATATTTACATAGCAAGATGAAATGTAGAACATGATCCCACCCCCATCAGCTTGTTCAGCGTGACCTTCACCTGTAATTAGTGTCAAACATGTAAATGTATGGTACAAACACACATCAGTATTAAAAATGCTTTTTTATATGTTATTTTCTAGTCAGTGGCTTTTGGGAGCGTTGGTGCGACCTTGGTGTGGAATTGTTTGTGAGGGCTTCCCTCTAGTGGGGGATAAGAAATCCTACTGATGCAGCTTGGAATGTTCCTTGGCAGAGGAAAAACACTCCCAAGAAGTTTGATGTTATCTTTTTACTCGTAATCTTCATATGTGGAAGTGATTGAACTACAACAGACAACCATTATTACGTATATCTTTATTGTATCATAGTACAATCTGTCATAAAGCTTTAAAACAGCATGAATCAATCCCTTGCTTAAATTTATCCAGTCCTTTTTTTCCACCTATGTCATCACTAGTCATGTGCCATCGTTCCCACACCTTTGTGTTGAATGTAAAAGCACTATTACATGAAACATAATAAATCAGTACAATTTTTACAATCTACAATAAATTACGTCCTTTAAAAAATACTACTTCTTGGATAACACAGCCGTTTTGTAGTCACAGCTGAATAACATTAAATAGAAGTTAACCAAGTGTCAGTGACCAACCCCCAACAGATGACCTGCTCAAGGTAAATGAAGACTAACAATTGAACAAGTGGACTTTACTGTGTATATGAGCATTCCACATTTCAACAGTTTGTGACTTCACATGTCTCACATACATTTGTTAAATTTCAACACGATCAAGTTCATCAGCCTTGACCTACTGCTCTGTGCAGTCAGCTTACAAACTGAACATGGGGAAAAATATTTCACTCACAAAACCTTCAGCAACCCTTCGAGAAACAAAAACCCACAAAATCTGACATATTTTAGGTGAAACAGATGCACATGACAAAGGCTGAGATTAGCAAAAAGGCAGATTTGCACATGGATCTCAAAAGAAGAAAAGTGAGGACGTGATTTGTCAGCTTCTTCTCTGACACAGTCCGTCAAATGAGGTGTGGTTGCTATCTTTTCGCATGTGGTTCCATTTCTTCTTCAGAACTTCAGCAAGGAATTCAAAAAAGGCCTAGTGGATAACAAATGGGGTGTCCTCACTCATATTGTCTGTATTGTCCAAAGGAAGGTGATGGAATGGTACCAGGGGCAGGTTCCTCTACAAATTGAGGTCCTGGGGAGACAAAAAAAAGGTTTAACGCCAGGCATCTGGGGTGTCAGAGACAAATATCCGCCAGGAAAATACTGTATAATATTTTCAGGGTCTATGTAATGTCATTCCTGTCCCCAACAATCAAAAAAACTTTGCATTACTCACCAGTTGGAAATTGTGAAGAGGCAAACCTAGTAAGCAGGATTCCAGCACCTTCGATCAACGCCAGCAGGATGCCCCCCATGGCTGCAGAGCCCACCATAGCAACGGGTCCATCTACAGATAGACAGGCCATATGAATCCATTACATATAACAGGAGTAGAAAATACTGGGAATAAATGGCGTTGGATTCTAATAATAAACTAAAAATTTTAATTACCTTGATTTTTAATCAAAAAATCAAAGAAATAATACTCATATTCTTAACACATTAAGTTACTGAAGCTTTAAACCTTTTACACTAATGCACATTTTATTCTTCAAAATTAAATCTGTGTCAAGTTAGACAAAATGACTAAAGTACATGTACTAAAGAGGAGTTTACCAGCACACTGCATCCTATTCTACCTTAATGGACATACACATCCACACCTACAGCAAAGTCTCAACACCTGACATCTAGAGTCAGTGACCGAACACTACAGTTGTCAAAAATACACACATGTTCAGGAGGAAGCGATCCCCTTTTACACAGCCTGTCAAACCACTGCTGGTTCAACCCTCGCACCTTCATTACTCATTCAGTGCTGCAGTTACAGAAGTGTAATGCATGGGTCATAGCTGTTTGTATGACACATAAGTGAGACACGTAAAAACCAGCTAGTAGCAGCTATTAGATGACTGAAACAAAAACAAAACAATGATAAATGTCCAACAACACAAGATCAGGAACTCCTTACCCTCCAAGCAGGAAAACAAAAAAACCCCAGAGAGCACTAATGACCGACTACTGTTGCAATGTCTTCTCCTGTATTAAAAAATGCTCAATGCACATTTAAAGCATCATGTCATAGCCGCTACTGTGTGATATATTATCCACATACTGCTACCTAACATCATTCACTGGTGCAGTTATGTCTCACTTGTTTCGTTCTGGCATACAGAGGGTTTTCACTGCAGACAGTATTGCGTGATCTCTGTGTAATCCAGGTTATATACAATGACATCAACTCTCGTCATGAGCTCACATTCTCTACTGGTACTGGAGCCTCTCTGAAAAACAACTGGTTTTCAACAAAGGTACAGCTGCAAAACGAGTCTACAACTACAAAACATTTCTGAAATACACGTATCGAACTCTACAACCATATAACAGTCAAATGCATACTTTCAAGCAAACTAACATTGTTGACAGAGTAGGTTTTGTCCTAAGTTTACTCACTTCTCGCAGCAAGGATGGCTCCCGTCATGGCCCCACTTGTAATGGAGTTCCAAGGATCTTCCTTCCCTCGTACTTTTACTAAACCGCAGTCAATCATGGAGAAGAGGCCTCCCCATATTGCAAAACTTCCTGTAAACCACAAAACATTCACATCAGTTCAACAAACAACAGTTTGGAAACTTTGTTGAGGTATTTGCCATCACTGGAATTTAGAATTTCCTAGAATTCCTTCCCTGTGAAGCCAAACACTTATTTTCATGACTGTGCAGAGCAAATGTCTCGACCATCATCTGAATGAATCAAACTACTTGTACAGTGTTTTCTGAGGTTCAAAAAGTTTTATAAACCAGATTATTGATGTTTTTTATTACTTTTTTCTCTGCTAAAAATTCTTAAAAAGCCAGAAAATAGACGGCTAATAAGAGCGCCATACCTATTCAGCCTACAAAGAATAATTTATATTAAATCTTTTCAAGGCAGGTAATGGAAGTCTAGTAGTCTCGTACCTCCAAGCTGTGGGGCTCTGGTCTTAATAGCAGTCATGCTACCTCTCATTCTGTGGCTCATCCCCTACAAGAGAAGCAACATTAATGAGACTTCTTTGTCAACTGGATTGCATGTATAAAGTGTGTATATATATATATATATATATATATATATATATATATATATATATATATATATAATGAAGTATAAAATGAAGTATATTCTCATTATATATGTCAGAAAGGGCAGTGTTTATGACAAACTCAGACAGCAAAAGCCTAAAATGATACATGTGCATTTACACTTATAACTACAAGAAATTGTTTAAAATGATGCTACTTCCACAAACATTTCATTTCACACATAGTCACATATTCATAACCATGAATATCCCACCAATTCACATCCATGTTTGCATTGTAATAATGTTGTCTCATCCATTCATCAATTTTCTTATAGAAGATTGTGATCGCCTCGACAAGGTGCTTATTTGCTTCGCAGCTCATCACAGGGCCACAGGAAACAAAAAAAACACATCAAATCACACCAAATTGTCACAGCCTTGGACAACTTGGTGTGATTTGATGTGATCAAGTCACCTTTATTGCAAATTTGGAGGCTGATGAACCCACAGAGAACTGACACAGAAACAGGGAGAGCATACAAACCCCACACAGAAAGGTATCAAACTCGGAACCTTCTTGTTGTGAGGTAACAACGCTGATCACTGCGCCACCCTGTTGGGTCTCATGTTGGACATTTGTCTCTGTTTTCCCATTTACAGATAAAGGATGTCCTAACTATCTCTACCAAGGATGAAAAATATTTTCTTTAAGCTGCTTTAAGCTGCTCCTGATTCCTGCAAGGAATCAGGAATTAATCTTTATGGGAAAAAGCAGTAACGTTAAGAGGTTTGCATCCAAGTCGGTGTGTAATCCAAATAAAAAGTCAAATCTCACAAATTTTTACCTATTTTGACAGGGTAGTCTGCCTTTTCAATTGTACAGTTACAGGACTATACAGCAGTTTTGAATTTGGACGAGTTCTGATTGAACTAAAGGAAACTGTTACGCATTGATGGAGATATACACTGTATGTTGGACTGATGCAATGTAACACACACCAGTATCAAGTTACATAACTGGACTTACCGAGGGTGCGTTTCTGAAGCCTTTTACTGCCTGGAATATTCCTCCTCCAATCGCCCCCATGGTGAAGGCGCCCCCACAGTCATCCACAATCCTCCAGGGGCTAAAATTAAACATAAACAACGATCACAAACACTCACAAAACCAGATTGCTGGCTACAGATTCAGGCCTAAAACCAGAAATCATGGGTGAAAGTACACGACTATCATGATGTTAGTATATTAAAGTCAATCTTAACTGGAATTGGTTTCTGTAAAACATACTTCCCTAACAAGAGCCTACTGTCACAGTCAAGGTATTGCCGCTACATGTGTTTAGCCTGATGATGGTTTGGAACCACCTGGTCCACTGATTGCTGAACTGATCAGCACTCAATGCTAAAACATTAACGTAAACATCTAAAACAAACATTATCTTGGCGAAACGCGCAAAATAATTCGCTTTACTGCGTTCTACATCGTTTGGAAATTTGTCCGCACTGCAACTGTTGTGCAATCCTCGTGAAGCCCCCAAAACAGTTAGCACGCGAGTGGCTAACGAAACTAGCATGTTCAAGAAAATGCCCTTAACTGAGACTTTAATTTATTAACAACTAAATTTACCATAACCGGCATTTACGACTTATTGCAGTTCACATGTAACTTAGTACAAACTGGTTTCAACACATGAGGTACAAAGATCAGCGGACTGGTAAACCGGCAAGGTCACAACGTGATTTAGCAATGCTAGCAAAAACTGTGAATACAGTTCTATGCGCAGCTAGCATTTCTGCTAACGCCATGAAACTAACCGGATTAACGCTGTTCAGATTATGAAACATTTTATACAGCAGAACTAAAAAGGAATATATTCAATAAAGTAGTTGTATAACACGAATATAACAGACTAAAACGAACCATAATGACATATTTTATGAAATAAGACTCACCATGGCTCTCTAGCATACTCTTCCATTTTGTTCTTTCGGTGTTCCCTGTGACGTCACGCTATCTACGTCCTGACGTAATGACGCAATGTGACTTCTTAAAGGAACATTTCATGTATTTCTAACACTTATTTCTGAGGAATTAAATGTTATTTGTGGGCAAACTGCTGACTGGAAATGAACATGTCACAAAAAAATTTTGAGTCATAAATTAGGACTACAAAAGCTTTTGGGACTTCCTTGATTCTGTACTTGCTTCTGTGTTCTACAGCAGCTGCTTATTTACCCGTATCTACCGACTGTTAAATATCAATTAAATATCAGTATAAATTATTTAAATTTCCATGATATTATTCAAGATTGGCTGTTTTATAATTCAATGTACAGATATACCAGAATCAAACTGTTTGAATGGAACAAAGTCTCCTCTGAAATGCAAATGAGAAAACCTGAGAACAAATCAAAGAGATTTTATATTATTTTTTCTATGGAGGCAGATCTAAATACTTCAGCTCCCATGAGCTGTTGGAGAAAAGGTCTGACGGGGGCTTGAATCAGAACACAAAGTAAACTGTGTATGCCGCAACAAATATTTTTAAGCAACATGTAAGAAGCAGTAGATAATGTCTTTCTTTTTTTTTGCTCAACACCATCATCCGCCTCCATCTGTCATTAATGTCTGGTTTCTGAATTTCCCTCCCAGGTTGGATGTTAGAAGGTGTTTGGAAATAATAGCTAGCATCTGCTTAAAAGTTTTTAATTAAGCTTCAAGATATGACTTGTTTTCTAAAATCAGAGAGATTTTGGCTCAGTTTTTAAACTTATACTGACTGGAGACTGTTCTACCATACCAAACCAAACATTATCCAAATGTGAGTCACGTGACCTTTTCTATGTAAACAAGGAGTTGTTCTAGCAGACACTGCTGCCAAAATCACACTCTTATTACATATTATTTAATGGAATTGTGTTTCTTTACAGCTATCAGGATGACTTTATTATATACTAAACTTACATGCTGTCAATATACTCTGTTTCCATTATAAAAATCAAAAATGTAATGTGTCTATAATGTGGCTGATGAGTCCTGTGAATAAATGATTGTCAGGTTCTACCCCCTGATGGTCATGAACACGCTGTAACGACATTTTCATTCTTTCTTCTTTGCTTCATGTGAGATCAGAGCTGTTGGTCAGGGAAGCAGCTACAGCTGAGAGACAGATCGCTGGCCTGCAGCCCATTATTAGGAAAGAGAAAGGAATGAATAGCAAAGCAAGCATTCAATGAGAAATGCCCAAATATAGGCATTTCATGTCTGGGGAGGCTGAAGCAGGACTGTTGAGACTGAAACTGGCCTGTTGCTGTTCACTGCTTCCATGTCCTCCAGGGTGATGGCGGGTCACATCAGCCAAACTCTGTCTGTTCTGTTGTTTTAAATGTGTAACATAAAGACCACCAGAAGGCTAAACATCCTTCTACGTGTAGAAGGAGCTGGCATGTAAACGCGTGTATGACGAAGGAGAATTCCTTCACATTGATTCAAGTAACTCAAGTGTCTTTGCCGCTCTAATTCACATGAAGTATTACAGGAGTGCTTGTGTTTTAAATACATTTTCACACATTAATTTTGATTCAAACATATTTATGGGCATCGATTCAAATTCATATTAATATTATTACACATCACATATTACATATTTAATGTTACACGTTAAATATTAATATTTAATGTTTAGTATATTAAATATACTAAATATTAAATATTAATATTAAAAATATCACACAAACTTTTATAATAGAAGTTGCAGTGTATTGGGAATAATGCACAATATCATATTGACTAGCAGCTCAAATTAAATGCCAAATTTGATTTATTATGCTGAAAAATGCTGCAAGTCAGTTGTGTTGTTTTTATCTGTGATCTACTTATTTGTTTTACTTATTCAACCGTGGTATAACATAACACGTGTGACTTGTAATGGCAAACATAGCAGAATCTTTTATTGAGACATACAGGCTCTGTCAGAAAGGCAAGTGGAATTACAGTACATAATACAGTGCCACTCAAATACTCACTGATTTTTTGTACATCACATTAAATTGGTTTAGAAATTACTGTCCGAGGATGCAGATGAGTACTGGAAAATTTAAATTCATGTTAATGTGGACGGGCCATAAACTGTGTTCCAACATCTCTAAAATATAAAAATAAAAGATAAAAAGGAAACAAAACAAACAAAATAAAACAAAATTGAAGCGCTCAGTAATGAGATGCGCACCCTTAGGGCTCCTAGAAAGCATATGAAAAATTACATTAAATTCTAACCAGCTTTTTGAGGGGACACATAAAGACCAAATACCCTCTGAATATAAGCCTATTGTCAAGAAAAAAAATTACATAATTTAAAAAAAAGCTAAAATATGCATGAAAATGTCAAAATAAGTAATTGGATGGAATTCTGCCCAATGATTTTTAAGGAGATATCAATAGTCCATTACAAAGCAACATGCCCCCTTTGGCTTAGGCATAGAATAGTTTGTGGCCTAAATTAGCAAGAAGAACAGACTTGATATAGAATGAATCAATGATTTTCCACATCCCCCAAATTTAATGCACCTCAATATATTATGTAATCGTTATTTACAGTACATACTCAGGCTAGAATGACTGTAAATAGTATAGCATTGGATACTACGAGGCAGCCACGTGCACCTCCTCAGAAAAAATATTTATTGACTACCTCTGTACTAAAATCTTCCATCATGCACCAGAATAACACTAGTCTGCTGTCCCATCCATTAAAGTCTGCCTGAGATGTCTTGAGATTTGGCAATGACACACCATCAAAAACCACAATGACCTTTTTGTTCAACCCCAGATTCTCGTAAGTCAGGCCACCATGTTTGTTAGTTCCCTGATATTTTCACTTCTTCAGAATTCCCAGTTTAAACAAGTTTTACAACTTACAATATAAGGTGGGTTCCCACAAACTCCACAAATAAATAAATGGTCAAATTATCATTCACTATACCACTGCTAAACCTTTGTATATTAGAATTTAATAAAAGAGCTTCTTGAATCTCTGAAGATCATCACAGTCTCCCACACTCACAGTTAGATGCATATACAAGCCAACATGTTAAATGATCAACTTCGTATTATCTAGTGCAAATTATTAGCAAAGCATCATCAATATGAACGGAAGACAAGCAACATGAAAAACTCGTGGCCCCCTCCGACTAATGGAGATCCCTTATCACTCATTCTCCACAGAATCCGTTTGGTCCAGTGTTTGAAGGGAGAATTCATAGTGTGGGCTCGTCATCCAACTGACGGGGGTCTTAGGTTTCTAGTCTCCAACCGTCCCACAGCACAGTTTCTGACTGTATCCCAGGGCAATGTGGAGTTTACCTCCTACAACCTGTGGTGAGATGTCTGTTCTCTCTCATATTCACTTTACATTCCAATAGGAAATGTTACTGCAACCACTTTGGCACCGGTACCTGTGAAGGGAGAAGAGAACAAAGGTAACCACGTCAGAAGAAACAAGCTATTGTATAAGCTAACCCATCCGTGAAGCTACGTTACGTACATTCTTGAGTTGCTTAATGTTGCTTCCTCTGATCGAGGCCAGCAGTTGGTCCCTTGAGTTCTTGCTAGCGCCGGGGCTTTTTCCATTCAGCTTCCTCTGCGACACTGGAGTCAGCGAGTTTCTCAGGGAGTCTACATCCAGCGGTGGAGGGGGTGGAGGTGGAGGTCCACCACAAGGAGGAGGTGGGGGGGGTGGCGGAGCAGTGCCTCCAGCACCTCTTCGAGGGGTCAGCTTTGGTGACGCCATTGGTGAAGCTATGGGAGACGGTTTCGGGGAGGCTTTGGGCGAGCCTCTCAGGGATCCTCCACCGCCTGTCTTGGGTACCTCCAGCGTCTCCTTCTTCTCCCCATTGGCCTGGGCTTGCTTCTGCTCCTGCAGACGTTTCTGCCTCTGTCTGTCCATGTTGCGACTCAGAATATTTGTCATAGTCATTCTGGGTCCGGCCAATTCAAAGTGGTAGCCCAGTTTGAGAAGAGTGGTGTTGTCTTTCATGATCTTGGTCATCTCCATCTCTGTCTTCCCACCACAGATGTGACGTTGGTTCTGGAAGCGAAGCTCCGTCAGGGTGGAGTTGTGTATTAGAGCCTGGATTAGAGACAGGATGCCCTTTCCAGTGAGATGGTTGGAGTCCAGGTTTATGCTGGTGATAGTGTTGTTTTTGCGTAGCGTGCCTGCGATGGCGTAAGCGACGTGATCATCTGCACGACAGTTAGCCAGAGCAAACTTCTTAACGTGGGTGTTGTTCTGTAGCACCCCTGCAAACTCAATCAGCGTTTTAGTCTTGATCACCTCTGAGTTGTTCACATTGAGCTCAACCAGAGAGGGGTCGTTGCTTCGAACCTGTTCCATCAGCTCATCAAACATACTCGAATCTTCATCTTCTTCTTCTTCCTCTTTGGCTTTGCTGTTTTTTGTGGTTTTGGCCACACAGTTACCAAGTTTTTCTGGTTCCTCTGCTTTTTTAGTCTTTCCCTTAACGTCTTCTTTTCCCTTGCTCTCTTCTACTTTCTTTTCTTTGCTGGTTATCCTCTCTTCTTCTACATGGTCACTGTGATTGACCAGCTCTTCTCTTTCTGTTGTCTCTACCTTGTCCTCTTTCGTTTGTGCCTCACCTTTCTCTGATGCTTGTCTTTCAGGCTTGTTGTTATCAGTTTTCTCCTCCGTTTTAGTCTTCCTCTCATCAGATTTCCTCTCTGGAGCCTGGGCTTCTTGTGTCTTACTCTGTTTTTCCAACATTTTAGAGACAAGTCCTTGTGTCCTGAAACTCTCCGATTTTCTCTCCTTCTCTTTGCCCGTATCCTTTTCACGTTTTTCTTGAAGCCTTGAGATAATGTCTTTGGTTTTGTTGTCGTCTTTTCTCCTGCAGTCCTCTTTCCTCTCCTTCTCCCTGCTGTCACTCTTTTTCTCCTGTAGCTTTGAGATCATATCCTTTGTTTTGCTCCCTGTGCTCTCTCTAGAATCTTTCTTGTCACTTATCTTGCTGTCTTCATGCTTCTCTTTTGTCTCGCCTTTCTCATCACTCTCTTCCTGCCTTCTGTATCTGCTCGAAAGGCGACTTCGCTCGTCTTTCAGACGTTCAGGACCTCTACTGTTTCTGTCATCGGTCTTATCTCTTTCGCTTGAGACACTACCTTGTCTTCGTAACCCTGCTTTTGGATCGTCGTTTCCCTCCTGGCTGAGACCCATCTTCCTCAAATACTCCTGTTTTCGGCTCTCCTTTTTTGGCTCACCCTGCAGGTGGACATATTTGAAAAATATGTGTGAAAATTACGTAACATTTGTTATTTAAGGAAAGCAAAACAGCTGAACATATGGTAGAGTCTAACTATTACGTGTTTTAATCTAATTTCCATCTGGAGGAGCTTGGAACTCTTGAACTAAAGTACATCACAGCAGATGCAGGTGGAGGCTGTCATTCTGTGGAATCTTTATAAAGTGTCATTATTAAATTAATTTATCACCTATATCATAAGAACCTGCAGTTTGTAATGCGTGACATGATGCAGTACCTATCTGTGCAACCAACCATGCAAATACTGTCTTCCTTCCTGTCAAAAAAGTCTGCATCCTTCTGCTCACTGTAAACACACACACCCTCTTTGACATAATGCAGCATGTGTGTTTACAGTCAGCAAAAGGACAAGGAGCCATTTTTATAGAAGAGGGAAACATTTGCAGTGAGTAGCATGCAAACTGTTTGATTTGTGAGTCTCCATCTGTTTTGCTGTGTGAGGCTGTGGCCCTGGCAGATGTATCCTTAAAAGGCAGTGAGTGAGGAGCAATCAACCAAGGAATTCCATCAGGCCGGGATTAAGGAGCTCCACGGGGCCGCCGCTCTATCCACTGAAGTGCCTCTCCTCTAAACACACAAATTGCGAGAAATTGGGCTCCCTGAATGTCAGCTAGGGAGTGTTTAAGATCATTTTACGGCACTGCAGAACAATCAAGTCATGGTTTGACTGTTTTTTTTACATCTGAGAGAAGATTATTAAGAATGCGAAATGGATTTAAACGAGCCTCAGAGGGGAAAACAATGTTTTTCCTGGCACAGAAGCCAACTCCTCTATTTATGAGCTGATGGAATCAGGGTGCATGAGGTCCAGTTGGTGGTTAGTTTCAAGCACATGAAAGCTATCATTAGAATACCTCTGAGACGGTGCGTGTTATATAATGTCACAATTTATTGGTCAAGTGCAAGCACACTTCTTCCTCTGAAATCACTCATCTGTAGATCGTTTTTACTAAAAACCACTCCAAGACAAACAGCTTAGAGACTAACGGGTTGGATAAAATCGTGCCAGTCATACTTAAACCCTCAATTCTTTGAAGTCCGATTCAAAACAGGCTAGACGGTGGAATCAAATCAAGAATTCACAAACCTCAGACGACTGTTCCCTCTGACTGAGCCTTCCTTTAGCCTCGTTCCCTCGTCTGCTGTCTAGTTTAGCGTTCCCGACGTTGTTGCTGGTAGGTGGCTGCGTTGGTTGACCATCTCCCTGGATGATGACTTTCCCATCCTCTGGGTTGAGGTCTGGCTCCTTCATCATGTCCTGCTGTAGAGCTTCCATCTCCTCCGGGGAGAGGGTGGAAAGCAGGCTGTCCAGGTCTGGGTCCTCGCTGACCTGGCGACCCATACGGGTCAGGCCTCTCACCTTCCACTTGGACATGGCTGCTTGAAAAATCTGGGTTTAGTGCTACGCCCTTGGAGATCAACGGAGAAATTAGCTGTTTTTGGAAGTGTTGATGCTGATACAGTAAATCCCTTTATCAAAAATGAGTTCTATGGTGAGAAGTTGAGTATCTCCATAGGCAGAAGCTGGAGTCCTGCTGTCCTGTTCTGTCCTACTCACCAAAAAGCCACCAGAGGCATCAGTCCTGGTGCAAAAGAGGGTGGACTCACAGTCTTGCCATGAGGCGTACCAGTGATGAACTGGAAGAGCCCCACATCATCAAAGTGGACTACGAGGCTGAGACATTCTTCAAAATCCTGTGAAAGTGCATGTCCATATTTAGTTCAGGGTGTACACTCCTTTAAAGGTAATGGGAAGGGCTGAAGTTTACAGAGATGTCAGAGCAGACTTACACAGACTTCCTATTACACAATTCATGTTTATACAGGGAGTAGTTCCAGGATTTTTCTTTAGTAATGACTCTAATTTTAGTACATAAGACTTTCTTATTAGATGTTTTTTTTGCCACAGTAACTGTAGGAACCCGGTATTTAGGGAAACGGGATGTTAATATTTTATGTTCTTCGAGGAAGTGACTGAAGTGCGACAAAAATGTTTTTTGCCTATTATTTTTCTACTTGTTTCACATGTTTTACATGCAGACTACAGAATATCACACCTTCACTTACCAAACTAAAATGTTATTGTTTTGATATATTTTGTACAGCTTCAATTGTGATGCTCACAAACACTGTTAATATACGAGGTGCTGGACACCATCCACTAATCATATAATTTTCGCAGTAAATGATGCAAAGACAACTTTAAGAAAAGGTCACAGGAATTATTTTCTTGTTACAACTGACATACTTCCTGTTGCCTGCAGGTGGCGCTATCCTCATGATTGCTAAGAAAAGTTTTGAGTATTTTATATACGTATTGTGCTCCTCAGATAATGTTGCTGAACGGAATTTGAATTTTTTATTTATTTTTTGATTTACTTAATTTTATTTTAGAGTATCAAATGGTGCAATTAGTTGGTCATAAATGTTTACAGTTTAAACAAAGATTTTTTTTTATTTCAGGCCAATGCACTTAAAATGTTTTCTTTTATTTACTACAAATAATGTCAATAATAATATTCTTTGTTATAAATAAACTATAAATTATATTTCTTTTTTTATTTTTGTTTTATTTAATGTTGGTAAGGATACAATGTTATGCAGAGGGATACTTACAACAATTTTATAGAAAAATTATATTATTTATAATCGTGGCACAGAGTGGAGGGGCGCAATGTGTTTTCTTCTTGCAGTGGGGGCCATGACAGAAAATAATTGAGAAGCACTGGGCTAATGCAACATGAGAACGTGACTCCAGATGAATTAGCACAGTGGATTTAGAACAGCCTCTGTGGTCACGATGAAAAAAAATAAATTAAACCCACTCTGCTGCCATGGCAACATCATTGAATCCATGAAAAAAATCCCTGACAAACTTTTGTCCTTAAGTGTAAAGATTCCATGAAGTTTCACCGACCAGACTTCAAATCTAATGAAGCAACAGTTTGGATTTAAATGTTTTGACCAGTTCCAATAAAACAACTTTTTTTAAGTTAGTATATTTTGCTCTTTAACCTCCCAAATTCATTAAAATTTAGATATACCGTCTTTTAAAACAAAATACATTCTGAACGTTTTTTTTTTTTAAATTTTATACATTTATAAAAATACGTGAAATAGGGGAAAAGTAAAGATGAGAACTGGAAAATAGTAATGCATTAATACTGAAATAAATGTAAATATCTGTTGACATGCTGTGTAGATGCCTCATGTATGTGTCTAGCATCATAACTTATTTGTCTTTTAAGGTAAATTATACTCCAACTTTACACAAATACAGTTCAAATGCAACAAGATTTGCTGCTTGCAAACACAATGACCTTTAGTACTGTACACACTAAAAATTGTTTAGAGGCTATTCTGACATCTAGTGGTCAAAAAGATGAACACACACAATACAAGATAAAAAGACAATGGAGACGGGTCTAGTTTACATTCCAAAGTTAAATTTTATATGAATGAGAGCTTCACGCTCACCGTATATTAATTACTAAGTCATACCATGACAACAAAGAGAAACTCCAGTAAGTCATTTTGTCAACTGACGTCAGTTTCATTAAACACACTCATGGAGTTAATTTAGAAGCACAAATAAACATCACAGAGCAAATGTCATGTCTAACCACAAATTAAAGCATCCTTACAAATAAATGTTCGTACTCGTCTTTGTGCTTTACGAGGGCCCGGTAAACCTGTACACATCGGTTAATGATAAGTGAACCAGTGACACGTCACGTCTGAGTCATACTTGGATTAGCAGTGAGACGAGATATAGAATTGATTATCTATGATCAATGTGGTCATTATGTTTTATTATGTGTCTATTCAGTCTTCTGTGACTCCTGAATAAAATTACATTACAGATTAACGTCAGATTACAGGCTCTGACCTCACTGCAAATTACAAGGAACACAATTTAGAAAATAAACCTACCATAGGTGATTCACATTTTTGTTCAATTAGGATTATTTGAGAAATTGATAGCTTCTGAATTTTTTTGTCATTAGACAAGACAGCCAATAAATGTACTTCCAAAAATGCTGGTTTGTAAACAAAGTTGTTTTTCCAACAGCAGAAAGTTCATCCAGGTCACAACCCCTTCACATTAAAAGGTAAGCTTATTAATAAGAAGAATAAATTAATGCAGAGATGACAAAATGCTAAAACATCATATCTTATGTTACAATAACAATATGGTTTGTTTAAAATCATGTTAAAATATTAATATATAACATATATTCAGCTGAGGAATGGATTTACAAATATGCATTTAAATAGATAATCTCTGTTGACCTGCGACCCCTCTGTCCTGATATGTTACCATAAAGTCAGCATCCTAGCTGGTATCAAAAGATCCACATCTAGTTAATTTAACAGAAGCATGAAGACCGATAGCTAGCTGGGGTAGCATGCTGATGTTGAGGTACTACATTACGATGGCTCAGCTACCCAACACACTACAGGAAAGTAAATTAGTGGAGTCAGACACCAGAAAAAAAACAGGCTCCTTATAGATTTAGACCACCTGAGCAAATCTGAGACTGCATTGAAACACATGTCACCTTGTCATGAAGCATGCAACGTGATTTTCACCTCCAACCCCATGAAACCTAGAACTAAAGACGTCACATGATCATGTCTGAGGAACGATCCATCAGTGACTGAGATGACCTGTTATGAAGCTTCAGGCGGTTTATTCAAATTCAACAGAAGCCAGGAAGTAAAAGTATGTTTCCCTTCATTATTTGACGGGGGGGGGCGCCTCGTCTTTAGAGACGCCCGTCACTGAGAGGAGACCTGGAGGAGAGTCGGGGCGCCGTCCAGATACCTCCTCAACCTGGAGATGGTACGGTGGCCCGGAGCACTCAGCCACCAGGGAGCAGAACACATCAGAACTTACATAAGTACCCCAGGGAAGTAGGACAGTGGGGTAAATAGACAAAGGAAACCCCCCCTAAAGGTCCTCCTCTTCCTCAGGTCATCGGGTCGTGTGTTGGTCTGAGTGTGTGAGAGTGTTGCTGCCTTCTCCTCTGGAACAGTCATTTCTCTCAGCCGCTGTTGTTTCCCACTCCATGTGTGTGTGTGTGTGTGTGTGTGTGTGTGTGTGTGTGTGTGTGTGTGTGTGTGTGTGTGTGTGTGTTTAGAAGATCATTAATGGCCGGGATACTGAGGTGGAGAATAAGGTGGAGGAGCTGAAAAATAAGAAGGAAGTACGTCGTCACTTCTTCATGCGCTGCTAGAAAGTTAAAACTCATGAAAAATGTTTGTGTATAAAATGTGGAAAAACCCCTGAGGTCCTTCTGTGTCACATGACATTTGGACTCAGACGTGACCTTTTCCACTGACTTCTGAAATGTTTTCCGAGAGTTCAGGGATAATGAATGTCACTCCAGATTTAACAGATTGCCTTTCGAGTACAATACTTTCTGTACCATAAGGCGCACTGGATTATAAGACCCACTGTTGGTGTTTGAGAACATTAAAGGCCTTTAGGTGCGCCTTATAGTGCGGAAAATACTGTAAACATTTTCTTACAAAAGGTTTTAGTCTGCAGGACCGTCCAACACATTTGTAGGATTTGTGGAAGTAAATTATCCACTGGTTCTGGTTTCATTCGTCTTCCTGCTCGTGTCGTGATCAGCTGATTCCTCTAAGTATTCAGTGTAGCTTTAATTGTATACAACATATTAACACACTGATTCTTCACGTTGGTTTATATCTTAATTATAATTTACATCAAACAAGCAAACTTATTGATAACCTATGTCTGATTGATTATTGCTGAACGCGACTCACCCTGGTTGTATGTCGGATCCATCATGTGGGGGGGGTAAGGCCCGTGCTGCATCACTGGGTACTGCGGGGGCATTCCGGGGTACTGCGGTGCCATGGGATACCCTGCATGTGGGAACTCCGTGGGTCCCAGTGGCTTCCCATAGGCGTCATACAGGGGCTCTACTGGGTAGCTGGCCATGGGGATCTGCTGGGCTGTGGGTCAAACAGCAGGGAGTGTGTGTGTGACGTTACACATGTGGTTGTGAGCACACGCGTGGTCGTGGAGAGATCGTCTCACCATCATACGGCGTTCTGCCCCTCTGCTGCCTCCGCTGGTAGAGGTAACAGCAGGAGCACATGAAGCAGCAGACCATGGTGGCGATGATCGCCACAAACAGGAGGATGGAGGAGGCGATGCCGGCCAAGGTGGTGGGGCTGGGGGAGAGGAAGAGGAGGATGAGGGTTGGCGTTGCCCCCCCCACTCTATCTCTCTAATGAGATGAACTGGATATGAAGCTTTTGATTCCAATGTTTTAAAATCTGAGTGGATGCTGTACATCCTCTGCGTTCATGTCTCTCCACCAGATTCCATCACCTGATCGTCTCAGTGAAACAAAGCCCTCTATGCCAGCACAGACTCGGCCCCCCCACTGATCCCGTCTCCCACTGGGCTTTACAAGCTGCAGGCTGCCTGCTATTGGATACTGCCGGATGGTTTCCAGAGACATGGAGGAATGAGACACGCTTACTTAGTCCAGCAACTACGATCCCTCACAGGGGACTCGTTAAACACAACAGAACGTACAAATAGCTGGTGTGATAGAGGGACTAATGAGGACATATCACACTGTGGGGACCAAAACAGAGTTATTATGTCCAGTGTATCCAATGGGATGGAGGAACAGCTGCATTTAAGAGAGTGTGAACTTTTACAGGAAATGTGTGTGATGGAGGAAAATTATATCATTATTCAATTTAAAATTAAATATATATAAATATACTGTATATATATATGATGTAAATATTATATACTTATATATGTATTTAATATTATATATATATACAGTGTGTATATGTGTATGTATGTATGTATATATATATATATATATATATATATATATATATATATTCAATTTAATTTCCAGGAATTTGGCACTTAAATCACCTTGAATATGAATTATCAATACATGACCCAAAAGTTGTGAGATAATGTGAATATTCAGGACGACTACTTGTAATATTACTGCTGCTGACAGAACTTTCTTCAGCCATAAACCAAATCCATCAACTTTAAAGTACAATTTTAGTATTTTATATATTTCCCTCTGCGTTTCCGACGATGCATCTTGCAGGGAAAGAATTTTAATCACGGATGGAAAATGTCTTCAGCTAGGATAATAAGCATCTGTTTGTTTTAAGGAATGTAGGACATGTGGTCCTGCAGCGACGGCCTCGAACAGAGAACAGTGGATGACTCTCGGTGTCAAGTAAATGAATAAATTAGTAATTAAGTGAAACCACTGCTGCGGCCACCTGAACTGGAAGAGCATGCAGCGCTTCTGTTCCCTCTCCGTGATCATCTTGAAGGCGTCCAAGCAGCAGTAGCGCCGGTGGCAGTTCCCACAGCAGAACGTGATGAGAGGGCAGTCGAAGCCGGTGTGCCAGGTGCCGTTTTTATCCACGTACCACAGGCAGTCCTCATTCCCGTTCACTGTAAAGCAAAAACAAGACAGTTTCACATCTACTAAAGGGAGCTACTGTAAAAACAAAAAGAAATCAATTATATCATGTTTTAATTTTGAAAAACAGATTTGCAGAGACATTGGGCAGGAGGTGTGGTACAACCTCAGGAAATGACCTCTGAGTTTCCAATTTTAAAAGATACGGACTTCAAACCAATCTGCATCAGCGTGTCATTCAGGTAAATGTGGTGGAATAACTCAGTGGTTTAAAGCTGGGCTTAGCCTCTACACCCCCCCAGGATAAAATTAATTCAGCAGAGGTAGAGATGTTAAAGTTACATTATGGTACTACAGGATTTTATTTCATTTATGTGTTGTGTTTATGTTCTGTTACTGTTGCTAGTAAGTCTATATTTCCTTTCCCACCCAACCGGTCAAGGCGGATGACCGCCCCCCAGATTCTGGGTCCTGACCAGAGTTTCTTCCTCAATGAGTGAGTTTTTCCCCGCCGCTGTCACTGATGCTTGCTCTGGAGGGTTCTGTTGGGTTTCTCTGTCTCTTAAAGCACTTTGAAATGTCTGTTATTGTGATTAGGCGCTGTATAAATAAAGGTTGATTGATTGATGGTGCACCTAGAGATCTGAGTGCACCGTCCACAGACATAATTATAAACAAGCAGTTTATCTTGTGCACATGCTACTAAAATACAGGTTTACCTGGAATTACATTGTTTTGAGTTATGGCGTTCTCAATGTACCTCAGTTGTTGGGGTTTTTTAAGAAAATGCACTAAAAAACAAAAATAAACCTTTCAGGTAAATAATACATACCTTTGCTAATCACATCTCTATTGTGATGTAAAACTATGAAAATGAAGCATCAATTAAGAATGAAAAACAGAGGAAGATGCTTTTAACCTGGTCATATTTCCAAGAACAATAACGCAAAGAGGCAGACAGAAAGACGTATTGGGTAATATTATACACAGTTTTATTTCTTGGTTAAATTACCTTCAAATAACAATGCTCCATATCTTTCATTTTCAAAACAGGGAAGTATCTTTTTCTTTTTCTTTTTTTACCTTTTCTGGAAGCGCTGAATCACACCAAAAAGGTATATGGGGTAAAATCATTTAAAATTTAATTCTCTGTTTAAACTACCTACAAATAACATTCAAACAAATAAATCTTTATGGGTAGCTTTTATTTACTATGTATTTTAGTAGCAAATGGACCCGCTAAAGAGTTTGTGAGGATTTGTGAGCAGCAGCCATCCATTACAACATAATGGTGAGGTATACTTGTGTTTAAGTAGTAGATGCACCAAAGATATTTGGGCGCACTATGCAAATTGTGATGTCATAACTGAGCTGTGATTGGCTAAGGTACATATCACTTTCCTGAAAAGTTAATGATAAATAAATTCACCTAAACTATGGCTCACGGCCAACTGTCCATATTTAATTGTCCTACATATTTGAATGAGTTGTAATTCTTACTTTCACCACTAGGGGAGTCACCCACATTCACTGACAACTCATCATTACAGCAACCTCTCCCTCCAAATTAATCAATGCAAATTTTAAGAGATAACCAAAACGGCAGAATAAAATTAAATCAAGATAGACAGGGAGTTCAGGAAATATCAGACAATAAATATGGGGAAATAAATATTTCTTTATAGAAGTCAAGGGGAAGTCTGTTTGATGTGTCTGTTTGGAAAAAAACGCAAAAGACCCAACAATGACAGCGTGTCCAGAACCACGGCTGTGGACCGAACCAAAGACTTGTCTGCTAACTTAAACCACCCAGTATCACGTAGAGCGTGTGCTTTTGGTTTTAATTCGGTTTCATGTGATGACAGCTCAGACGCCACACACACTGGCCAGCTGTTAATATTTCTGTGGGGGCTTGAAGAAATCATTTCCATCAGGTCTCTAAATGTATATACTGGTCCACAATAAGCCTACAAAGTCTTAGAATCTGGAAAACAAACGGGACCTGTTCTGCGACATAGGGTTTGTAGATGGAGATAATATTGGGACGCTGCCCAACAAGAACAAGACAAGACCTCCATGTTTCGTCTTACAGCTCCGGTACCATCCCAGTTTGGAAGCCCTCAATGGAAACGTAGCTATCTGGGATCTTAACCACATTTCACTGAAACATATCCTGTTAGCTCCATCTTGTTAGCCAGCGATCTCTCGTTGTCCATGACGACTGTCGGAGACAAGGCTTTTATTATCTCCTCTCTAAACTCGTCCGTCCTGTCCTCCACTGATTTCTTCCCCATCCTTAAACACATTGTGTATTTCTCCTCAGATCCACTAAAGATGTTTGTCTGTCTATAGAAAATGCCAGCAGCTTCAGGTCAATCAGCTGATCTCTTTGTGCATACAACAAGCCACGGTGCTTCAGGGTCGAGCGACTGAAAGTGAAAGTACCTCCAAGAGTTCCAGAGAAAAATTAACTTGTATATTGAAAAATATAAACCAAAAATAAGAGAAAAAGAGAGAAATACATACAAAAAGTAAAAAGTAAAAGTGACCGGTGGTGTGTGCGTACACAGTGAAGTACACGCATGTGCACCGCATGAACAGGGGCGTGTAGCAGGTAATGATTAACATTTAATGGTCAGCCCAGACAAACAGCATGCTTTCAAGGAAGCTCATTTCAGCAATTTTTAGAAAGTTACAATTCAGGACCACGGATCAGTTTGAGTCAATCATTTCAAATGAAGTATAACTGGATGTCAGGTAGTTGTGTGACATCAATTTAAAAAGAGTATAATATGGAACCTTTAACACAAGTTCTCTGCTGGATACTGTCTGGAGTTAGAGGACAGATTTATCCACACAGATCTACTGATTATTGTTCTGTGTTGGAAAAAAATAGAAATTCTATTGTTAGCATTAGAGGAAACGAGTTGGTTTCACATCACTGCATTCAGCTGGGATGATCTTTATTTAATCTGACATTTGATTACAAAAAAATTAAAATGAACTGTTTAGTAGTGATATTGTGAAGTTGTGTTGACATGTCGCATTGTGATGACAACTTAAGGGAACTTTAGTGATGATATATGTGATGGTCACTTAATTTGTTCAGTCAGTTTCTTCCCTGCTGGATCACGTTAATCACTTTACAAGTTTATTTTACTGATATCCTTGGCTTGAATTCCCATTTTTAAACTAAGACTGCTGAGTAACGTCTACTGTTTGTCATTTTATGTTAAAAAATAAAAAAATGTACAGATGTTTGCTGACAGCCTAACACTGATGTCAGGACATCCAACAGATGAAGTCTCATTCCGGGCCTGAGACAAACATCCATGGTTGTGCGTCTCTAATAAAATCAGCATCCAGCTGGAGGCCAGGAGGTGCAGGATCCGTTAGTGTGATGGAGACGGTCTAACGGAAATAACGGCTCCCAGCCTGAGAGGACATTTTAAACGGATGAGGCGTTAAACCGTTAGTCCGCGTTGGCGCGGCCTGGACGCACAGGCGCGCATTAATCTTACCCGGAGACGCGCAGAGGAGCGCGGCGAGCAGCGCCAAAGTCACCGCGATGAGGGACGCGTTGCCCGTCGGAAGGACCATCTTCATCCCGATTCAACCGCAAAACGAGGCGAGGCGTTAAAGAGGAGCTGATTTCATCCGTGTGGTGATGAAGAGCGAGGAGGAAGACTAGCGGTGGCTCCCTGACACCATGGAGACGCGCTTTGTGTTCCGATCATTTATCCGTGGAAATGACACATCGCGTCTGTGACGCTGTTCAGCTGGGATGTGGAGGATGTTGCCTTTACGATCTGCTCCAAACGTCGTACAAAAAAAAAGAAGAGAAAAAAAGGCATCCCATAATATCAACGAAGTGATCAAATAAATCACACCATTTCATTCTGCAAGCTGCGGTTACTTTTTAACACCTCAGTATAAATAATGAAATTTAACTTGCACTTGTCAATACATACTTTACATAAATTAGATTAAATATTCTTAATCCACAATTAGATCACTTCTTCTACCTTTATTGATGACTGCAAGAAAATGGAAATCCTAACAGCTGCTTGTGGAGAATGTGATAAATAAATGTTAAATAACTCAGTGTTGTCTCTGAATATGAATAACTACCGACCCAAAGATTAACATAAGTAGAGGAAACTTTGGCATTCTGTAGATACTGTAAATCCAAGGACCTTTGATTTGATTAATTTCCAAATTCAATTATATTTCCCTTAATTCCCTTTAATTTCCCTTCAGGTCTCAGATTAGTATACAAAATTTTTTTTTAAAAAATTAATTAAAAAAATTCCCTTTTGAACTTAACCTATTAAAGATGTCCAAACCATCACTGACTGACAAGAACCAGGATTCCTGCAATCCAAAAAACATGGGTTCAATCTTAATCTACAATGCTCAGTGGTTCCTTTGGCATATGTTCTGCTTTTCCACCGAGTTTAACCAAAATCTCTTTTTTTTTGTGTTAATGTTGAAATGACAATTGCTGGGATTAGTCCACTCTTAAAGTGTTACAGGAAATTAAAAAAAAAAAAAAAGCTGGAATCTCTCTTTTATTCAAATCCACATCATTAATCAATGATTTCTTAAAATCAAAATCAAAATCTTCTTCCATCGAGAAGATTTTCTGTATTCTTGCTGAGGAACAAACCAACAATCAGACTTTGTGAAATGATTGATCTCCTTGATGCAGGTTAAAAACGACTTCTGAATACTTTACATGGCTGTTTTCTTTCGTGCCGGATCGTATTTCTTCTACAGTTCATGCAAACATGCAGAATTTATATTTGTTGCAGATGTGGGAGAAGAACATCTTAATCTTGAACAGATTTTTTTTTGTCACAGGAGAAGAATGTGTTATTTGTACATAGACTACGTATATTGCCAAAAGTATTTGCTCACCTGCCTTGACTCTGATATGAAGTGACATCATATTCTGAATCCATGGGGTTCAATATGACATTGGTCCACCCTTTGTAGCTGGAACAACTTCAACTCTTCTGGGAAGGCTGTCCACGAGGTTTAGGAGTGTGTTTATGGGAATTTTTGACCATTCTTCCAGAAGCACATATGTGAGGTCACACACTGATGTTGGGTGAGAAGGTCTGGCTCTCGGTCTCTGCTCTAAGGTGTTCTATCGGGCTGAGATCAGGACTCTGTATTAGCCAGTTAAAGTTTCCTCACCAGACTGTCATCCTTGTCTTTATGGACCTTGTTTGGTGGACTGGTGTAGTCATTTTACAACAGGAATGAACTGCAGATAAATAGTGAGCGGTAGAGTGGTGAGCATCTACTTTGTGCAAATGAGCAACTTGAAAGGAGATGTTGCCTTGCTAAAAGGCACCTAGGCAGTACTCAGGAGGTGAACTAGCCCCTCTCTACTGCCAATTCTCACTACAAACGTTCTGGTCCACATGGGTCTTGAACTGGCCATCCTCTGGTCCCCAACCCAAGACCCAGTGGACTGAGCTGGTATGCTGAAGCATTCAGAGATCCTTCCACTGGAACTAATGGGACTAATGGGCCAGGCCCTGCTCCTGAAGGCAAAACCACAACATAGACACCCCTCCATCACAATTTACACTTGTCACAATGCAGTCCAACAACTATTGTTCTTCTGGCAACCGCCAAACCCAGACTCATCCATCAGATCACCAGAAAGAGAAGCACCACGGCATCCAACGCTTTGCATTGCACTCGATGTAAGGAAACCCATTCCATGTAGCTCTCTGTGCACTGTTGAAATAATCTGAAGGCCACATGTGAACATGGAAGTGATTGGAACACCGGATTCTCATCATTTTCATGGGTGAGTTAATACTTTTGACAATACAGTGTTAATGATGATTTATTCTAAAGTCCCTGAATGAAACTGTGAAAATGAACCAGCTTCCAAAACCTGACCTGAACTAAAACAGAGAAATGAAAATCAACCGTCATGTTTTTTTATTTAGCTGTCTTCTCATGGTAGTTTCATTAGATGTCATCACTGTTTGGTTTTTATCAGATACATAACAGGACAGGAGCAGACTGCAGTAGAAAGCAATCATCCCTGAGGAGCAGGGAGTCAGAAGGAGGCACATAATGTTTATTCTGAGCTCTGCAGAGTGTTATACTAATGTACATTCTTACATACATATCAAATACAAGAGGGAGATGAAAGGTATGGTGAGGAGAGTGAAAAGAAGCAAGAGGAAAATGATGCAGAGGACAAATGACAAATACATGAGTATTCCTCTACAGAGCCACTTAGCCATCTTTACTCCAGTGCTTCTTGTTCTACATGTTTGAGACGCTTCCCTGCTTCACAACCTGATCAACGGAATGACGGGTAATCAGACTTCTGAAAAGATGAGCTGATTTTTGGAACCCTGTGAAGAAGGACACATGCATGCATATACTGTATATATTAGTATGTACAGGCCCCTGTAATACACACAGACACACACAGGGGGCCAATAAGCATGCAGTGGGAGGTAGAGTGGTGCAGCTCCTACATGGTACATCCCAAATTGATTGAAGAATCACAAGGATGGATGAAAAATCAGATTCTGTCAAACCTACAGTTACCAATAGAGAATTCTGACAGTTTGTATATTTCACCTGGACAACAGAGATGTCGGCCATTTGTCTTTGAGATACACTTCTGAGATTTATTGCACAACATAAACTGAAGATTGTAGGTTTATTGTTGAAGATTTTGCAAAATTATTTCATTCATTTCAATCAATTCATTGTACTGAAATCAGAGGAATTTTACAGATGGATTAGTATTTTTTCAATAGATACAGTGTTATCAGTGAGAGTGGGCAAAAAATGTAGTTCAAATGTTTTAGCAGAAAATGGAACTCCTCCGGGAACATAATGAAGGTGTATAGTTAGACCCCGGCTTAGGGCGCTCAATGCCTCAAGAAGATGAGATGTAAGTCGAAAAATAACACAAGTCCAATTAATAAGTCAGTCTCCAGGCTAAACTGAAAATAACCATTCCCAGTTCTGTACTGTACGACACTAAAAACATTTTCATTATCTGTTACTGGTGTCAAACTTTGGAACAAAATGGACAACAAAGTTAGGAGTCTAGGAACTCTATCTGCCTTTAAAAAAGCTCTCAAAAACTTTACTTTACAAGGTTACATTTGTGACGCAAATGATGGTTAGTATCTCAGATTGTTATGGCTTATTAAACTACATGTGTCATGCCCATGGAAAAATATCACTGTGACCTTAGTGCAGCAAACGAGATGGTGAACTGATAAAGATGTGTGCAAACACACGTCTATTGGACTGAATGGACGATTCAAAACAACAATGTACAAAAATCAAATGATTTAAATGTGATATGTAATGTATGAATCTGGTTGATTATGTGTTGTAATGAGAGAGATGTTGTTGATTCATACATTTTAGAATCTATTTTAAAATTCTTTTATTTACTTTTAAATCCCTGAATGCCCTTGCCCCACCTTACCTCTCTGAGCTTCTACACCCCTATGTACCTGCTCGCTCTCTCAGGTCAGCTGATCAGCTGCTCCTGAATGTGCCTAAAACCAAACAGAAGCTCAGAGGGGACCGTGCCTCTGCTGTTGTGGCTCCCAAATTGTGGAATAATCTGCCTCAGCAAATCAGACAGGCCTCTTCTCTGTCTGTTTTTAAATCTCGTGTGAAGACCTACCTCTTCTCCTTGGCTTTTAACATCTAGACAGACACCAGATTTTATTTTGTCTTATCTTTTTTATCTTGCTTTTTATTGCTCTGATTAGTTGCTTTTGTTTTTATCCATATTTTATGTTTTATGTTTTTAATTGATTAACTTTACTTATAATATTTGAGCCATTTTGTCTTTTATCTATAATGTTTGTTCTTTTTTTTATTCATTCACCTGTACAGCACTTTGGTCGACTGTGGTTGTGGTAAAGTGCTCAACAAATAAAGTTTGTTTTGGATTGGATTGGATTGGTTGATTCAGGGGACGGGAATTTTACACGCCAATGGCTTCTACCCGTCAACCCTTTTTTTTCTTTTCGGATGTTGTTGTTGATCATCCAAAACTGAAGAAAGTGAAGTCTGCTGTAATAACATGTCTGGGGGAAAAAACCCCAGACTAAATAAATAAATAAATAAATTTATTTGTTGATTAATTTTTGATAATTTTTGGTTAATATGAATCTATTCAAGCTTGTAAACAATTTAATTTTAGGTTTTAATATAATACAGAAAAAAAGTCCTCGTCTTTTACATCGCCGTCTCAGCTCTAGCCACTTCTTCCATATTGCGGGTTACGGGGGGTTCAAACTCAAAATAAAACTGTTGATGGTCACAGTGCCATGTAAAATCCTCCATTGGAGATCCCCAACCGTCTTTGTTGACGGCAGCTTGTAGAAAGACTCCCATAAAGGGTTCACACCCGTCGTCAGACCAAGGTGAACCCTCCATGGTGTGTCAACCCGATCCTTAAATTTATCATTGTTTAAAATCTTTACCATTATTTTATACATGTATTTCCCATTACTGTCGCTGAGGCTAATCGGATCTGACACAGAGTCATTAGAGCAAACAGACAAACTCTCTACGTGGAAAGGATCAGCATCATTCCGGTTTAAAAGGCCTGTACAATAAAAATCTATCAAAGTCAGTTGCTGTGAGGTGAGTCGGCTCTTTCAGCTCCTCAACAGGCTTTCAATGAGCCTCACTGAGGTCACACCCACAGCAGAGGACAGAGCTGCAGTGTCATCCAGGGTGGGTCCACAAATCCCCAACACACATCCAAGAATGGAGATTTTAGCTATGATGAATTTGGACTCCACTGATGCTTCTGCTATAGTTCTTATATTTAAAAGTCCTCCTCTGATAACAAGTTCCTTTAAAATCCAATAGGCTGATTTGAAATCCTTTGGTCTCCTCATGGATAAAAGTCCCCAGATTCTACAAACATTGATAAGAACATAGAATATCCTTCAGTCTGTCGTTTCCCAAGTCCACTAAGAACAACGAGTGACCGAGTCCCAGACCCCAGCACTGGGCCAGTACTGCCCGCGTCATGGGCCGCTACACCAGGTCATCAGGTCCAGTCAGGAACCGCTGAATGAGCTGCAGCTGGAACGCAGCGCCCCCTGCTGGTCAGATGGACGATCCGTCCCTCCTTCCTCCCTGAGCCGGAAGTGGACGCTGTGAGGGACTCAGAAGCGGAAGTCCCACAAAAAAACCGCCTGGAAGGACAAAAAGAAGAAGAACGCGGAGGTAATGTCTGAGGGGGGGTGGTGTTGATCGAAACTTTGTGTGGACAGGTTGGTTTCCCTCTTTGTGTGTCTTTCTGACAGTGTTTGTGTTTCTGGATGATGTTGTGAAGGTTAGCATGTTAGCGGTTAGCCTTGTTTGGGTTCAGTCCGTCTAACACGTGTTGACGATCTGTCACATGTTCACATCAATACTGTTTACGTCACTGCTCCAGCAGAATGACTGGTTTCAGTCTTACTGTCTGTACAGTTTATTAGTTTTTATGTGGATCAGAATCCGGTTAGTGTGGATTAGATGGATTCTAGGTCAGAGGCGGAGACCTGGGTGTCCCGTCTGCAGAAGGTGTAATAATAATTATAATAACTAGAACCAATGCAGTCACAGACTGCAACATCCCGCGACAACCCTGAATTTTGCCCTGACCTACTTGCATAGGTCAAAGGTCAGAGGTAGTGCTCTGATCCACTGTCATTGATCAAAGCTTTGATCTATGGTCTTACTCACAATGGCCTCCCTCGTCTTTCCATCTTTTCCGGTTCCTGAGTGTACAAAAGTTGAAATTTGATCTTGACCTAGTTTTCTCAAGGTCAATGTCATCATCTCATCTTCATCCCCTTTGCTGCCTGATTAATGTGCTTTTCTTTCATCTTTCTATCCGCAACGGTTGTGAAGATATTTAGTGGACTAACGGACGAAAGAACGGACGCTGACAATCACAACACATCACCGCTTTGAAGCGGGACGTAATAATAATAATGATTCTCTGCTAAATACTACAAACAACAAAGCCTTGAAACAGACTGGTGTGTTTTAAAGTGATTGCAGGGAGCTGATGTCTGTCTGGCTGTCCTTCACTGGTGTGTTTTCAGTGTGAAGCCATCCTGTCCTTCATCACTGTCTCTGATGCTTTAACAGGATGAAACCTCCTGAAAAATCAGAATATCAGCGGGTCGTGTCCAAGAACGCCTCACCGTACCACTACATGAAGGTCTGTCTGTAAGTAACAACATTTGTTTTAAAAGGATTAATCAGTGTAATATAGTTATGAAACAATATATTTCAGTCTACCATTAATATCTACAATACATTAATTTAAGTGTGCACTTGCAGTGTGCTGGAGGATGAATCTACCAGACTAAGTGCAGTTGAACTGAAGCAGTTTTTAATCACAGGTCTGAAGAGTCTCTTTGGGGAGGTAATGTATCTCAGGTCAACAGTACATTTCACACTTCAGAATAAATTTTCATGTTCGATAGACCAGATAGTCCTTTATTGAGGAGACTTTGATTAATTGATGCCTGTTTATTTCCTCATGTTTAAATATTTTTTACAGTTGTCTGTTTTACGCTTCAGGTGGGAGCAGCTTTAGCGTTTGACCTGCTGAAATATGATGAAGACACCCTCACTGCTTTTCTTCGTGTTTCCAGCGGGTGAGTCGGTAGCAAGAGAATTGGAAGAATTGTTCAGCTTTCCTAAACTAATTGTATTTATTATTGATTAATTTGGTGTCCATATACAACATGTGTGTCTTTCAGGGGTTTGTGGAAGCTGTGGAGTTCTCTGACTCTACTGGGATCTTACCAGAACCAATCCTGTGCCTTCCGAGTGTTGCAGGTTATGTTTTCCTCCGGATTAAAATGTTTAATGCATTTTCTGTGTGACCTATCTCTCTGTCTCTCTCTTCTACTTCTTACTGAATCACAAAATGTCATTGGATGACACACAAAGCAACATCAAGGCTGTTTTGTACGTTACCTAAACATGATAAAGTATAAAAAGAAACACAAAAGTCACAAGAACACAGGAGCTAAATCTTTACTCCATGCCTGTTTCAGCTGATGTACAAATTGGATTATGTAAATGTTAATCAATGAATACTTTAATGCCAATTTGGGACAATGAGACAAGGATCACACCTGTAACTTTAAATATGGGGAATAAAAGTTTTTTCCTGTAATCATTATTAATAAAAGCTGACCCAGGCTGGAGTCCAGACATTGTTCTAGTCTTGTTCCTGCTGTCAGTCAGCCATTTTTATCAGAACACCTGTTGAGTCCAATCCACAAACCTGCTCAGTCCAGACTCACCTCATCAAAATGAAAGAACTAGGAGCGACAGAACATAAATACTTTCATTACCTCAAAAATCTGTGCAGGACCAGAATGTTCTCTCATTTCCTTCTCTTCTCCAGTCCCAATTAGCCGAACAAACAGGACTGAGAGACTTTTATTCACAGAACATCCTCACTCATGCTGCCTACACAATGTCTGACATAAAAAAACAACCCAGTTATCACACACCTTGCACTAATAATTGTAAATAACATCAATCATCCATTGTCAGGATTGCAGCCATTCAGACATTAAAACGGTAAAGACCTCCCGTCTGTCTGGGCTTTGCCACTTCTGAAAATCATCACACAGTGAGAGTGTGAGCAGAACATAAAAATCAAGTTCATATGTGTGACTACATGTTAAATGTGCATTAATATTAGTATTTAATGCATCTCTTGTTTTGTCTTCAGGTTTCTCCGTTCCTACTCGCGCTGACAGGAAACAGTCGAGAGCTGCTGCTGGACTGAAGGAGGAGTCTTTTTGTTTTTTTCAGGATGACTCTCATGTGGAATTCTATGTTTAATAAATTGCACCTTTTGTCGTGCATAGCCGTTCCTCCCTCCAGCCGATCGCTCCACGTTGGCCAGCGAGCCTCCCTCATAAAAGCATTTTCTCGCCGTGATGTGGAGTTGTTTGGCGACCTGACAGGAGACACCAATCCTCTACACATGGATCCGGCCTACACCAGTGCCACCTCCTTCAAGGCACCGGTCGTCCACGGCGTCCTCATTAACGGGCTGCTGTCAGCCGTGCTCGGCACCAAGATGCCCGGCCACGGCTGCGTCCTCCTGCGCCAGGAAATCCACTTCCCCGCACCGCTGTACATCGGCGAAGAGGTGGTGGCTGAAGCCGAAGTCCGCAAGATCAAGATGTCCTTGGCTTTCATTGCTGTAACATGTTCTGTCAAAGACAAGGTGGTGATGAGGGGGGAGGTGACGGTGATGATGCCTGGGGAGCAGCAGAAACACATGAAGAAAAGATTAGAGTAATATTTTGTGTTTATCATCAATCCTTTGAAGGAGCAAAGTAGTGACCTAGACAGATGTCGGTCACATCACTGTTCTGTGTTTAAGACACAATTTTCCATATTATGAATTGTTTTGTGTGAATAATGACAAATAAACTACATATTTTCAAATATATTTTGCTTTCTTCAACTTCTTGTCCTAGTTTACGTTCAGTTGTGTTTGCCAGACCAACTCCCTAAAAATTATATTTGTTGTTGGAAAGTTGAACTAAGAACCTCAACAATTGTGAATTATAACCTGGTCGGCCTGTTTTTCCCATGTTTGGCTCGTTTCAGTCATGATTGAGTCACGTTTGACTGGTTAACTCATGATTGACTCTTGTTTGACTGTCTGCTGTCTCAGGTTCAATCTGGAAAATGCTATGAATATTTGTTGCCTTTTACAAAATTTCATCCTTAAGTTGAGATAAATATTTCACAATAGTGAATACATTTTACACACAAGAAGATATGACATCTTTGAAAGCTGAAACGAGTTGTGGTTTGCACTGCAATTATTTGTCAGACCATTTTTTTCTATAATTGCTAATATTTTTGTGGTTTTCCTATTCACCCAGCTCACATAGTAAAATAAGTAGAAGCAGAATAGCCCATGTAAACATTAAATATTTGCATGACATTATTTAAAATCATTTGTGACTGAATATGCTTAAAATAAATATACCTATGCTTATATTTTCATCACCAGCTACCCTTCACAGTGATAGAAAAATAGTTATTCACATTTGCAATCTTTAACTGTGATTATTGACTTTCTCGTTTCGTCCAGGCATTGGTCGAGGGGCGTCACGTGGTTTCCAAACGTCCAATCCCGTCGGCGGAGCGTCTGTGACGGAGCAGCGCTTCCTGGTTACAGTCCATCTAAGCTAGCAGCCAGTCTGCGGACTGTCGGTGTTTCCTCACCAGCCTGTGGAGTCAGTGACGGGCCGCCGCTCGGACGGGTCGGTCCTCATCCGTCCTTCGACATGTCTTTCCAGGAGAAGCCGTCCCTCGGCAAGCCGCTGCTGGACGACACCGTTCCCTTAACGGCGGTGATCGAAACCAGCCAGAACCTGCAATCCCACACGGTGAGTAAATAAATACCTGTTGAGTTTTACCGGTGTGGCGCTCACCTGTAAACGTTCCGTGTTCCGGTGCAGGCAGGCGGCCAGTGTTTTAGACAAGTCACGTACGAGGGGGCGGCGAAAACTGACGTTGCGTCGTAATTTCCAGTCGCAGACGCGCTATTCTGTTTTATTCCCGACATCAACTCAAACCACACCCGAAGACCAAAGAATTGTAGGTTTCACCTGATAGTTTGGTTTTAACACACAAACATTTAGAAAACTGTTGACGCTGAATCTTCAAGCGTCATCAGTGATTAAGCAATTTCCAGGAAACTCTGGCTCCCAGCAACCCGCTGATCCCGCAGAGTTCGGAGCGGCTGATTGGAGGAAAGGCCCGCTGACCCGTCGAGTCGTGGTGCGTTCAGGACTGTAGTAAATTCTAGCTACTTGCTCACCACTGGTCCTCTGTTGACAAACCAAGATGTTATTTAAAGCCATTTATGGTCGTTCTAAATTTGGTTGAATGATCTTTTATAAAATCCCCCCTTTCTTTCTATCAGTATCAACTAAAACACTGCAATAACAAAAAGAGAGAGAGAAAACTGCCTAGATTTTATTTGCCCTGACAATTTCAGGATCACGAGGCTGCCGTGAAGGAGGTGTTTTTATTGCTTCTCTGTACGTGAACTCTGTTTAATTATAATGACTGTAAAAATATTATGGATCAGATAAAACTCACAAAAACAGTCCAAGGGCGTGAGATGATTTAACTCTTGTGAAGAGTCAACAACTTTTTCTCCAATTTGCCATTTATGAGGTCGTGACAGTCGTGCATTGATTTTTTTAAAATTGAGATCAGTTGAACTAATCAATTAGTTTAGTATGGCAGTTACAAGCATCCATAATTGTGTTGTTGAGACAGACTGTTGAGACAGAGTCAAAGGTCACCGGGGAGATGAAAGCAGATTGATTTAGTAATTAGATGAATACAGTAAATAACAATTATTAGATTCCCTTCTTTCAGAATATGACTCTGAAGACTGTTTTGTTTTTACTGTATTACTGCAGACTGAAGTCAGTCTGTCCATCCCTGTATGTCTCTACATTTACTGTAGAATAAATTATAAATGTTGGTTCATGCATTCGTTTATTCATTTTCAGTTGTGGGGTTGCTGGAGCAACCCCACAATTCAGGAAAAGCACAGCAAATTCAAAAAGGTATGATTGAAACTGGAATCTAAACCTTTCATCAAATAAACCAGGGCACATAAAATCACACTGTGTGAAACATGAGAGAAACTTTTACAAAGTACTTGGTAGGTTTTAGTCATTTATCTACCTTATAGAACATTCAGTCATTATCTGCTCAGCCCCATGCTGACGATTTCAAGTTTTCTCTGTCAAACATTCAGAAACTCTACATTGAACCAGTTTTGCAGCATCCTCCTGTACAACTGAATTAGTGAAAATTTTTAGCACAAAATCATACTTCATACCTAAGTCTCCTGAAGATCCCAGATTGATTTTGAAATAAATTAATTACATCTTTTTCAGCTGAAATCAATTCTGTAACATTGGAACTAAAAGTGTTAGCTTCTATTCTTAAGCTAATAGTTTTACCATGATTTTTTTTAGAAGATCAGACGCTTAAACATGCAATATAATCTTTTCACAGTGATTTTGTTATAAAACATTTTTCATTAAATGGTGATGTTTTTGCAATACTTTCTATTTTATCCATAAATTACTTGTTTTGTTGTGACATCAAGCTAACCCCTGTATCTTTTTAAAATATCTTTTTAAATTTTATATCCTGGTCTGATCCCCGAAAGGAAATTAAGAGCACACTCTAGTCATCCGTCAATCAAGTGCATGCATATACAGTTACGTTCATATTCATAATAATAGTATTGTGTCTAAAAATTTGAGTAAACCTCAGAATTCTTCAAATAATTTTTCATTTAATGCACACAAATGCTTTGGGGACACATCATGTTCTATTTCAAAAATTAATTTCATTTGCATTTCTTCAACATATAGAAACATGAGTACTTCCAGTTTTCTGATTCACTCAAAGTGATCCAAGATGCCTTGTGTGTGATAAATAGGACCAACACTATAGTATGAGAAACATCCCATATCATGACGCATGGACCACCATTTGGTTATTCTCTGATCCATTTGAAAAGTTTTGGGTTTTTTTTCTTCCACAACTTTCTGGATTTTGCTGCAATTTTAAACCGTTTGATAGAATTTTAGTTGAACACTTCTTTATAGGTTTTCCTTCTTTTATTAACTTCTCAATCAAAGAACGCTCTTCTTCTGAACAAAGTCTTGAACGACCCATTTTATTCTGTTCTTCTAGGACAAATTCACAGCCATTATCTACAGTACCAGTTGCCACTGGTTTAACACATTTTTTGTCACATAATTGATGACTTCTCTAATGTTTGCTGACTTTCTGTAAAATATCATCACATTCAAAGACTTTTTCCACTTTTCTTTCTTTGAAATGGAATGTGACTTGTCTGCAATGCATCTCATCGTTTCAACCATTCGTCTATATTTAGTGTCTGATAGCTTCTTTGTTTAATGTCTCTCAGGAATACATCATCCGAGTCCAGAGGGGCGTGTCTACAGACAATTCCTGGCAGGTAAATGCACCAATCACAATGCTGGATGTGAAGTCACAGAGATCTCTGCACGGCCGATTGATTAGTTTGTCTGGCAGAAATACAGACCAGTAAGAGCGTGGACGGAGATGAACTGGTCATTTTGAGACATCCTGTCAGTAACTGGTTGTGTGTGTGTGTGTTGCAGGTGATTCGACGTTACAGTGACTTTGACGTCCTCAACAGCAGCCTGATGGTGAGTCAAAAACAATCAGGAACACGAATCGTCCCAGACATGAATTCTCGCTGCTGTTTTTCTTGAAGAATGAATCTGGACACTTTTCCAGCCATTTTTCATTTTTTCCTTATGCTGCTCACCATAAACACGTGCCTTGCTAAAATCACTCTGAAATGTATTTTAATCTGGCTCCCCATTACCTTACCATGACTGAAAACAACACAATTAGACTCAAATAATTTACACAAACATCAATATTCCACTGGAATAAAAAAATAATTGTCAAAATTTCAGGGTCGTCCCAGTCTGCAGTGTTCTGTGTTCATGCTCAGCTTGACTCAGTACCCAGTTTGATTAAAATAATTTCAAATTTTATTGAGAGGCAACCGACACAATTTTACAGGTTATTTGGAGCTGATGGGATTCTTGTCACGCAGGTTCCACTGTCGTACCGAGCGCTTAAACTACCTCAACTGACAAGATAGACTTTACTTCTAATGTGATTTAGATAAATCACAAGGTCTCATAAATCAGTAAGCTGAAACCAGTGGCTGCCTGAAAGGAAAGGAAAATATGGGTTATGGCTGACAAATTTATTTAGAAAATGACCAGGGAAGTGGCGTCAATATAAAAAAAATGGAATCAGAAGAGAAGAAACTAAAACTGTTCTGTCCCAAATCTGTATTTCTACTGTACATTTTTATTTAGTGTCAAAAACATCCGCCAGTGTGTGAAGTGTGTGACACGAAACGGCTCACTGCTCTTAAACACGTGACACTCGTAACCAGGGGTCAAAGATGAACACAAGTTTTATCTTCTGTGTAATTTTAAGAGATGGATGGATACTTTATTACTGTAATCCTAAAGGGAAATTATCTTTTTATTCTGCAGGCTGGATCAAGTTAAAATCCGTTAAGTTTTTAACTTTTATGTAGAAACAAGAATGCATATTTTCTCATTTTGTATTGTTTGACTACTTGTGACATTTAAGTTATTTTAAGTAACTAAAAAAAAAAAATTATAAATAAAATAAAATATAAAATAAATGATTAAAATGAAATAAAATAAAGAAAATTAAATATAAAATTAAATAAAACATCTAAAAAATAACTGACTAGTTGCTGTCCGGCTTGACACTGTTTAGAATATATATTTTGTCATTTTGTCTTTTTTGGCTACTTGTGTTATTTGAATTATTTTAAGTAACTGAAAAAATAAAAATAATTAATAAAATTGTAAATAAAATATAAAATAAATAATTAAAATGAAATAAAATAAAGTAAAATATAAAATAAAATAAAACATCTGACTAGTTGCTGTCCAGCTTGACACTGTTTGTGTGTTCAGTGTTTAGCTTAACCTTTGTCCACATGCAGGTTCTCCAGATGTGCTGATTGCTTACAGGAAACCTGAACTTGTGAAAAAGGGATCATCATGAGCGTGTGGTCACGTCATAGTGGTGGTCACTAGTCCAGTTCATACTGTTTGTATGGTGTGTTATAATAAAGGCTGGGCCTGAAAGAGAAAATCAGGAGTTTGGTGTCTTTTGATAAGTCATTACAATCCTGGATAACAGGAAGTGAGCAGTTTTTCTGCTGATGGTTTTCCTGCTTTTATCCTTTTCGGGTTCTCACGCTGACGTCAGCCTCAGAGAAAAGGGATAATTATTTGTTCTAATCTCAACTCCTGCCCTCTTTCTCTCCAGGCGTGTGGCATCAATCTCCCTCTTCCTCCGAAGAAGCTCATTGGAAACATGGAGCGAGAGTTCATAGCAGAGAGGCAGAGAGGACTGCAGACCTACCTGGACACCATCACACAGAATTTCCTGATCTGCAGCTCCCTGCCTGTCAAGAAGTTCCTGGACCCCAACAACTATTCCACCAACTACACAGGTTCATTCTCACTGATCCAGGATTCACAAGTGATCTTTACAAACTGACTATGACAAAGATTTACTGCCAGATTTGTGATTGAAGCCCTGAGATTAGTTTAAGATTAGTTATTTAACTGTTAAGTAATTATGTTAACTTGCTAATAATGACATTTGAATTATAGCTCGATGGTGTGTGGGTAGATTCACATCAGGACTCTGTTGTGTTGTATTAGGTTTACAGAGACAAAAGCTGTTGTATGAAAGCACCATAATATCTATGTAATTCTAAAATAATGTGTGTGTGTGTGTCTGTGTGTGTCTGTGTGTGTCTCTCAGAGATCGCCCTGCAGCAGGTCTCCATGTTCTTCAGGTCAGACCCAAAGTGGGAGGTCCTGGAGCCCCTCAGAGACGTCGGTATGATTTAAAATCAGCTTTTTGAATCTGAAAACTTTATTCAGCACTGATGCGAATATGGTGATGTTCCGTTACACACTTTTATTAAAGCTGCAGCTCTCACGTTCTGTCCTGCAGAAAGAGGGTCGTCTGAGTGATGGTGATGGTTTCACCAGCGACTGTGACCCCAGCATTGATTAATCCATCATCAGTGATTAGATGACCTGTAATCACATCAGTGGGTTTTCAGGCTGCAGACAGTGTGTTGTTGTGAAACCTGTTCCCACTCCGTTTGGCTTCAGCCTGTCTCCTTTCTCATTCAATTTGCTGATAAAACCTGAAATAATAAGATAAGAATTACAGTTGAGCTGTTAACTTTGAACCAGTGGTTAGGGGTGTCGCCCCCCTGAAGCTGAGGGCTCTTCAGTTAATTAAAACTGATTTAGAGGGAAATTATTGATACAAAAAATTAAAAAATAAGCCAATATATTTAATGAAAACTTGAATTAAAATTTTGAAAATAAATTCAGTCAATTTTTCTGCAATTATTATATATAAGAATAAGTATTCTTAGATGAATAATAATGATAATATTAACTCTTCTGTTCAAGGATTGTTGGAGTTATCAGCTGATATTTGTCGTTATTGAATTATGACCACAAACACAACCGACTGTCAAAGAATTAAATCTGCAAAAACCCTGTTTTTTTACTTATGAACTCACTTTTTTTTTGTAAGATTGAGGTGTTGCTCTAAAGGTGTTGCTCTGGGGCTATTTTAAGTTGAATAATGTTAGTGTTTTATTCTTATTTACATACTTGAGGTCTTTTTCTCTTTACCTGTTTTTTAGGTTGGAGAATCAGAAAGAAATATTTTTTGATCAGAAACAGAGATCAGCCCAAGGAGAGGTATCTGCTGAGCTGGGTAGGTATAATAAAAATCCTTCCATGTGATGTTATTTATGCTTGTTGTCATAATTGTATTAAATATTAGGCATGGCTGCATTATGGAAAGTCCAAGATAAGTGTACAGCCAAGTCTTTTAAATAGACATTTATGCCAAGTGTGTTTTTGTTTGTATTGATAATATAATATGATGATATTACATGATAACATGAGATTTCTTTAATTCTTCATATTATAATAACTGTTGAAATCAAGTTAATGATATTTAAAGTTTGATTAAATGAAACATTTTAAAGTCTTTGGCACCATTTGGAACTGCAGAGATGAGTTTTATCAAACTGACTAAATTCATAAAACACATTCCGAGTATTACCAAAAAAGTCTTTTCTAAAATCTTAACTGCTGTTCATGAGGAACAAGAAATTTGTTAATGGAAATTAGAAGATAAAAGCATCCATTCTGGAGTATTTGACATGTGGATCAATACCAGGGTAAATGTTTGTTCATCTAAATTCAATCAGAGAAATCTGTAAACACTGGGACTGGAGTGAACTCCTCTCTGTTCATCTGACTGAAGGGACTCGGAGTGTGTGTGTTTTATTTTCTTTCTTCAGTTAAACTGAAAATGGCCTTTAAATGCGTTTTTTTGATCAAACCTGATTTGTTGACTGGTTTAGGATGACTGATTGTATGTTGTAGGTGGATCTGGGTCCTGATAAGTTCCTGTCGGACAAAGACCTTCATTCAGCCATGAAGCTGCTGACCAGCCAGTCTGTACGTACACAAAACCAGGCAAACAAAGCAAAACATGGCTTCTTTCAAATGTTGCACGTTCAATTTTGGTGACGTGTAGATGTTTTAATAATACAGTCGGACCTCGAGATACGAGCTGCTCCACATACGAGTTTTTGAGATACGAGCCGTCGCTCTGTCTATAGTTTTGGTCGACATAAAAGCAAAATCTGAGACACGAGCCGTGCTTCAGGACACCACCGCTAGTTGGTGGATGGATACAACATCAACAGACCGGATCTCATTTTTACCGGGTGTTGGCGGATGGATACAAAGTCAGTTGAGACCGGATCTCATTGTTGTGGAGTGAAGAAGTAGCTGATGTGTTCCTGTGACTTTTATATTTTTAAATATTCTTTATCATTGTTTACATAAGTTGTTTCTAATTGATTATACACAGATAAACTCTACTTGTCAATTAGTTGTTAAAAAATGTTTGTTTTTTTTAAATGCATAATTTAGAGGGTTTGGGGCTCTTTTTCAAGGCTGGAACGGATTAAAAGAAACTGATTTAAAAGAACTCAGTAATCTTAGTTCTTTTGAACGGAACTAAGCTCATTCTCACAGAAAGGATTATCTTTAATTTTATTGATTTTTAAAATTTTTTTATGTGCTATATTGATCCCCAAAAGGAAATTAGTTGCACCCTCCAGGTCACACATAGTTCTTAGTCACGATCTTGGGAACATTGGACGCTCTACTGCTGAGCCGCTGCCGCCCCAACGCCAGGTTCCCCCGAGATTAAACGTGTATCTTGAGGTTCGACTGTTTAACTATTAATAAAACGCATTCTGATTTGTCCTTTAACAGAACAGAAGGTAATCCTAATTGGATGGTAAATGTGTTTCTCTCCAGACGCCGTACGTCGGTCCTCTGCTGTTCGCCAGCAGCAGCGAGTCTTCAGCCCTCCTCATTCGGCCGTTCAGTGACCGAGGCTCTCTGAGGGACCACATTTATAAGGTGTGTGTGCAAGAGTTTGTTGGTTACTTTGTGCTGATTTATTCTTATCCCCTTCTAGAAACATAGAGGAAAGGGATACTGTTGTCCCTTCCTTACATTACATCTAGTTTTTCAAGTACAATCAAACATGTAATTCTCTAAAGAAACAACAGATGGACCAAGGATTTGACATTTTGTTCTGTTTCACCGCTTCCTCCTTTCAGGTGAAACCGAGAGAGAGTTATCTGAAAAAGTACGGCAACCCAAAGAAGAATCAGAGTCTTGAACTTCAGCACATTAAACTATACGGCCGTCAGATCCTGGAGGTGTGTGTTACACACAAGAACACCTGTCACGTGAAATGGAAATGTGAAGTATTTTAAGACCTAGTGGACTGAGCTGCTGCCGCCCCAAATGGACAGAAATGAACTGTTTATACCAGAAAGTTGTTACGAGAGGTGTGTGTGTGTGTGTGTGTGTGTGTGTGTGTGTGTGTGTGTGTGTGCGCGTGTCTGCAGGGCCTAAGGCTCCTCCATGATAGCGGTATATTTTACGGTCACTTACACGCTTCCAACGTGATCGTGGACGACGGTGTGTGTCGACTTTTGGACGTAGAGAACGGCATGCTGGGAGTTCCCTCCGCGCTGCGACCTGCATTCACCCAGTTGAGAAAGATAAAAGTTTGTTCACACTCCTTTTGACCTGAGTCACAAAAACACACCTATTAATACACACCTAAAGACACATTATTTCTCTGCTGTGAGCAGATTGGGGAGGCGGATGGAGATGTTTTCATTTCCAGAGCAGATTTTAAATATTCAGTATTTTTCTAGTTTCTGGGACGTAACTAAAAATTTTCAACAACCATATTATGTCATTCAAACATTTCTAATGAATGTTTTTGTGTTTTCAGACCACAGAGAACATTGATGTCTTCTGCTTTGGACATCTACTGTATGAAATGACATACGGACAACTGCCAGACCGCGTCCCCGTCGATGAGTACCCAGCTGCCCCCCACACATCTGTGGGTTAGTAGAGATTGATTTACGCAAGCAACATTGCTGTTGTGTCATCTTTGTGCCTCATGAAACATAAAGTTTACTGTGTGTGTGTGTGTGTGTGTGTGTGTGTGTGTGTAGAGTCGGTGCTGCGGTCCATTCTGTCCACAGAGGCCTGTAAGAGCGGAATGCCGACCGTGTCAGAGCTGATGCAGACACCGTGAGTTCACCTGTCGTCTTGTTGTAAATGTTTGTTGCAGTAAAAGTCTGTCCCACCTAAAATGTTTATATAACTCTTGGTTTATGTAGGTTACTCCTCATACAAACCAATTTGTACAACTGAAATTAGGAAACAGTTATTTGTTGCTGATTCTTCACATTTTGTGTTTTTCCAGCTTGTTCAGTGACGTGCACGTCCAGTCAGAAAAACTGCAAATTAAAGTGAGTGGTTATTTTAAAAGGTTTTTCTATAAATTTTTTTCACTTCATATTTACTTTAATTTTATAAAAACAAAATCTTTGAATACACCTTTCCACTCCTTCAGGTTCCCAGCAGGTTAAAAGAGGCACTGAAGACGGCAAAGGAGGTTCTGGAGCGGAGGCTGCAGGAGGAGCAGAGAGTGGTGCGTGGACGACTCTTCTGAGAATTCTTTTAATTCCTCTGAATGAACAGAGTTCCTGTTTGAGTCCACTTCATGGTGAAATGATGTTGTTTCTACATTATGACTCCAACTACGCTCATTGGAACATTCCAAAGTTGAGAAATCCTCATGTAACCAGTGTCATCAGTGTGTTGAAACAACAAGGTTGTGAAGGTCTTCAGCGAGTCGTTTGCTTTCACTCACCATGAGATGTTTCTTGTGTGACATCTTTTTCTATTTTTATTATCATCTGTTGGAACTGAACCAGATAAATATTAATTTTCCTGACAAGAATCAGGATTTCTCTTTGATTACTGATTCAAATTGGTGTTTTTTCTTTTTTTTTTTGCACCTTCATTTCTTCACGTGTTCAACACTTTTCCCCCATATCTTCCCGTTTCATTACTCATCATTTGAGGACATCTAAGGTTTGATTTCTTTGCATTTTTGGGCTGCATTTGTTGTTACCTGCATATGTGGAAAAGTTTGTCATGAGCACCTTTTCGAAATATATATAAAACTAAAACACTGATGTGTTCAATACTTATTTTACCAGCTGTGTGAACAATCTCTCTAGTAAACATCAGTGGGCTTATGGGTAATGATGACACAATACTTGCAGTGGGAGGAATTGTAGCTGCTTTATGCAAAGATAGATAAGGAAATTCCTTTTGGTTTTGTGCAATTATTTGTCATTTCTTTGCAAACACAAAACTTGAAGTTACGGGTCACAGGTCAAGCTGCTTGACCCTATCCCAGATAGCTAGGGGCCAGAAACGGGGTTCGTTTCTGGTGAGACACCAGTTCATAGCAGGGCCACACAGAATGGAACCAGTCACACTCAAACCAGAACTACAGACAGTTAGGAGTGACCTGTTCCACTAAATTGCAGGTTTTTGGTGGCTGGAGGAAGTCTGAGAATCCACGCAGACGTGGGGAGACCCGGGTGGAATCGCTGCTGTGAGGCAACAGTGCTACCGCGCTTCCACTTTCATTTTTGTCCTAAACGCTGTTCCTTTGGGTTGAAAAAGACTTTTATTCTGATTTCAATTTGCATTTTACAAACAGCCCAATGTAGAGTAATACTTCTACTTTCCTGCGGAGAATTCAAATCTGTTGACTTGTTTCAGCTCTCTAGCAGTGATGCTTGTAGGTTTTATGTTGAGGTTGCATCAGGAAGTTTTAAAACAAATTGCCACCGTAATGTATGGAAAATCATTTTGTCTGGTAATGTGTGATTTCAGATCCACCAACACAAGAGACTGATTAAAGCTCAGTATCATCACGGCTCGGATGAAGAGAAGAGGAGGAGGAAGATTCTGGCGAGGAAGGTAGGGATTCTAAAGACAACAGTGGAAAAGACGTCTGTTTTTTTAAAAAAATACACGGACAAATCAAAATCAAAAATCAATTTCAAGTTATTTTACTCCAATGTTTATATATACCACATATTGGAATTGTAAAATCACTCGTAAAGTTAAAATCACATATTATCATGTTACTGTACAATAAATAAGAATTAAACCGCCCATGTGACCCACAATACGGGAGAAGCGACTGAAGACGTTTTTTTTCTTTACTGTATCAAAAAATAACATTTTAATTGTCTGTAAGCTGAAAATAGATTCGTATGAACCAAATATTATTGAAATGCATTCATAAATAAAGTACGGTGCAGAACTGGGAATGATTATTTTTGGTTTGGAGCTCAGCCGGTAGATCGGAGGTTTGATTCCCGCTCCCAATCCAATCCCGCCATTTCTTCTTCTTCTTAAGCCTGGAAACAAATGATGTCATTAATTAGTTCCAGGAGACGCGATGTGTAAGACGAGCTTTATCTGTATAGAAGTTGCGTAAAAAACTAGAAGGGCCGTATTTGACTTGAAGCCCACAGCGATACCAGGTGTGTGTGTGTGTGTGTGTGTGTGTGTGTGTGTGTGTGTGTGAGCGAGCTTCTATAACTGTGTTTTTGTGTCTTACAGAAGTCCAGACAGTCGGCTTATGACAATGAAGAAGACGTTTCTATCAGAAACAATAACTCTGGTATCTTAACGCTTTTCAGAATTTGAATTATAAAATTGCAATGTTATAAATGTTACAAAGAAGAAGTATTCTTCATTGATCCCCGCAAGGGGAAATTACATGGTCATTGATTTCAGATGTCTGTTTGCTCTCAGGTTCTGGAGCCAGTTCCCCCCCTACATGCCCCTCTTCTCCCACTCCCCCATCCACCACAGGTATGCCTCTCTGTCTGTCCATCCTTACTGTTTCTCTGGATGGTTTGTACAAGCGTTAGCTGGCTTCCCCTTCATGATGAGAACCTGCTGAGACCATTTGTGTCCCAGCATTCTCAGCAGCAGCTTCCTCATCATTTACACTGGGCTCCTGCCAACAGATTTCATTTAAAGTTTGCATGCGTGACTAATATTTTTAATTTCACCTGCCAGCCTGTTTTTTCCTCACCTCATCTGCCATCATGTTTTCTTGTGTCGTCTTTACTTTGGTCAGTCTTTCAGTAGCTCAATGCAGGATTGGAAACATTGAGGTTGGATTTGGATCCTAACGTGAAAGTCTGGCTGTATTTCTAAAGTTACCTGCGGACAACAAAACACATGAGTAGTTCCAGATCAATAATATATTAATCCACCTCGATCGTATCAAGAGCAGTTCCATCAATTGTATAGTGACTGAATTTTTATTTTTGTGGGAGCATGAGATGAAATTTCTGATCAAAGTGCATCAAAATGTTGTCGAGCCCCACAGAAAGATCTAGAAAACGAACCAGAAACACAAAAGCAGGAAATGACCCCCATGACTGTTCCCAGACTCCAGAGGCTTTCAGATCCAAAGACACCCCCACCCCCATTTTGCACTGTCGCTTCAAGAGCTATAAACCCGTGTGTGAGCCCATCCAAGAACTGTGTGTATGTGTGTGTGTGTGTGTGTACGTGTGTGTGTGTGTACGTGTGTGTGTACGCAGTAGATAATATATATAACGTGTATATATGTGTGTATTTTTGTGTATGTGTGTGTGTATATATATATATATACTCGTATATATGTGTGTATATGTATATACTCATATATAAATGTGTGTGTATATTTATATACACATATATGTACATATATATATGTGTATGTATATACGTATATATACACACATATATATACACATATATGTGTGTATATATATATATATATATATATATATAGTGTGTGTGTACAGTAATCCCTCGCGCATTCGCGCATCAACACGCGCGGCTTCACCTCATTGCGGATTTTTCGTATTGATCAAAACAATATTTAATCAATAAAAGAAGACGAACGTCGGAGCTTAAAGATCTGCTTCGAATTTCAGATCAGTAAATTACCCGCCTGCTGTTTGACTCATTGAACCGACTTTAACGTTGGTGCCTCACCGCCGTGAACCTCACTGCACGTTACTGCTTCATAAATGTTGGAATTGCCATAAATGGTAAAATAAATATTTGGTCGCTATGTTGCGGGATTTTGTTTTTTGTGGGTGGTCTTGAAACGCATTAACAGCGAGTAACGAGGGATTACTGTAGTGTACAAATGATGCTTGTTGCATTGAACAGATAACTGTAATCTCCCTCTCTTATTCCTGTGCTGTCTCTCCACCATAGAGCATTCTCCATTCTGACCATATGTTGGGTAAAGTAAAATGTCCATTTGTACAGTAATAACAATAAAAATGATTTTCTGTGAAGATTCCACATCATGGCAGATGACTCTGTTGAATGAAGTCAGTGGGACACGTGTTTTCTTTTGCCTCTCATGCAAGAAGCTTCTTTATTTCTGAGTGGGTGGTGGGACGTTCCTGGTGTGTAACCTAGGAGGAGTGGTCAAGGGGGTTAACTCAAATAGAAAGTCATTGGAACCCTGTTTCAATAACTTTCTTTGTGCTCCTCTAAGTCCTCATCCTTGTCCTTGGTGGTTTGGGAAAGAAGGGGCGCAGTCTGTGTCATCTGAGGGGCTTCTTCATTTCTGAAGGTGGCTGGTCTCGTCCCAGCTTATTAACCCTGTGAGGTGTGGTCAGTGCTATTCATATTCCACCGACCATAGCTGAAACCCATCTGGCTCCTCAATAATGGTTGATGGGAGCACCGAGGGGGGTGCCAGGGGGTGTCAAAGGGCATCGTTGAGTTTCACTGAGTCTTCATTACATCCTGAGAAGCGGTGATGTATTGTCATCTCAGTGTTTGTGTGTTCGTCCGTTAATCCACCAAAGATGAAAGAAAAAGCACATGACTCAGGCAGCAAAGGGGATGAAAATGAGATGATGAGAAAACTAGGTCAAGGTCAAATTTCAACTTTTGTACATTTTTTTGCACATATTTATGGACCCGGATAAGAAAGAAAGACAAAGCAAACGGCGTTATATTCAGGGAGGCAAGGGAAGAAAATTATATCATAACCTTGACCTTGAAAGACTATGTCAAGGTCAAAATTTCACGTATATATATTTTTAGGTACACATCTCTGACACCTGATGAGATACTATTTTTTGAGATACATTTTCAGAGAGCCGGAGGTACAAAAATGTGTAGGTCAGGGTAAAATTTTGAATTCAGGGGTGTCTGTTTCATTAGCATGACACACTTCACCATGGTTAATCTGCTGAGTCGTTGTTTTAGGGAGATTTGACATGATTGTAAAAAGGTGAAAGACCAGGCTGCTCTTCTGACTGTGGTGTGGGGTCTTTAGGGTGGACCACTCGGGGTGTTGCTCTGCTTAAAATTCACTGGAATCTGGTGTTTGTTGAGGATCCTCATCAAGTAATTGTTGTGATTGTGTCCGTCTATCATCTATCTATAATCTATCTGCTTCATTGTTAATTTTATTCAATAATAGATTTTTTTTGTCAAAATTATGAATTTATATATTTATCCTGAATCTTATTTCTTTCTCTACTTCTCTAAAATCATTGTTTTCATCTCAATTTATTTTACTAACACTAAGCCCACCGAGTCTTTAATAGTTTTACCACAGAGATGCTTCCAGGTTTTAACATGACTGTGTGTCAACAAAACGTTCTATTAAATTTTTACTAATTATTTTTAGCGAAGACACGCTACATATATAGGCCAGCTGTTTAAGTTTATTTCACCGACTAGGGTGAACTCTGCCACACTGGCTAAACATGACCATGTCATATCAATTCAAACATTGCAAATATTGCATTCTGTCCTCAAAATGACTTAATCGCAATATAAAAATAGTGCACAAAACAAATTAAAATAAATTATACATACTACTGAATACATTATCTGAGTGTAATTGAAACAAACGAGTATAGTTACAATAAAATAAGTGCATGTATATATTAGACCCCAACAGAGACAGAATTTTTCTCACTGAACAAGAAAAAAAATGTGTAGTTTAGTACTCAGATAACAAATAAACTTGTATAACGTTGATTTAATGCCGTTTCCTGAAAGTGTTTGAGAAATCACATTTTCTTTATTTACCCTGTTGTGTTAGAAAATGGATTCCAAAAATGATCTTCTCAGCCTACTTCACTTCTACATTAATTAATCTTAATCTTAATTACATTTAGAACCACAGTTTGACAGTAATTAAGACTTAAAATTTAATTAAGCAGAAATTAATTCATCACACATTTGTTTAGTTCGCTTCGTACGTACATGCTCACTCCCCAGGAAGCTCAAACCTCACCTGCATGACGTAATGGAGCAAATGACAAAACCATCCCAGGAATAATATAATATAATCTATAATCCATATAACTGTGTTTCAGTTATTCTCACCCAGTCCCACCAGGTTAAGAGTCTGGAACTCCCCACCAGCTGTCAACAATTCAAGCTTCTTGGATGAGAGGCAGAAAATCCAGTTGACTTTATTCTGGAAAAGTTTTCCAACCGTTGACTGCCATTATCAATTTTATGTTTCTCAGGGGGGTGGCAGGGGGGTGGTCTGGTGGAGTTCCTCTCTCAATATCATACGTCTACACTGGTGTAGTGACGACTGATCCCCTGTAGGTGGGAGGTAGTAGGATAGGAGGGTGTTTTTAGAAGAAGAAAACCCAAGGAGAGGAGAGAGTTAATGTTGAAACGCTGGGAGTCAGACTAATTCAGGCAGCTCACACTTGTACAGAGTGTGTGTTGAGGTAGTTTAGGGAGACATAGTGTCACAATTGTGACAAAAGATGATGAAGATCATGGAGCAGATGAATCATATTCCCTTCAATGCAAACACTAGAGCACAGAGCTTCTGCAGATCTGTCTAGATCAGCTTTAGCTGTACTTTGTCAAATAAAGATGTTGAACATAGCTGTTTATTTGTAAGTCATTTTACCATCAAAAGCCTGTTCTCAGTGTTGTTTAAAAGAAGACGATATGTTTAAGGTATTTGTAAGGCAAAATATATTAGCAATTAAATCAGTGCTCTGCTCGAGAGTTTATTACAAAAAGCCTGTTTTCTTAGTTTTTTGGTAAAAAATTGGTGGGTTTTTGTGAAATCAAGTTTTACTGCAGATGACTTAGTTCTGGTAGTTTTGGTATTTATGTAGTCAGAGAACACAGTAGTGTGTGGAACGCAAAAGATCGGTCAAAATACTCTAAAACCACTGGCAGTATGGGGATCTCTGAAAACAGCTTGCAGCCATGTGTTAATTCTTGGGTTGGAGGATTTTTTTTTGAAGAGCGTGTGTGTGTGTGTGTTTTATGGGGGGGGGGTGTTGCTGTTGGTTTTGTGTTTCAATTGAACCAAAGCGTTTAGTCTTGATGTTAATATCGGGACTAAATTGACTTGTAAAGCTCAACCCTTCCTCTCTGAACAGAAAAGACTGCGACAACGTTACCCATGATGCCACCATGCCACCCGCAATTATAGATTGAAATAAATTTCAATTATTTATTAAAATATTTATTAAAATAATTATTATTAATTATAATTTGTTATTATTTTATTAATTCATGATAATATTATTAATTATTAAAATAAATAGCATCTTATGAACAGTTCCACTTACGAACAGCATCTCTAAATTAATTTTTGTTTGTAGGTTGAAGACTACCTGTAATCTTCATCTCTGTAAACTTTAAAAACATTATTTTGCACCTGGGGGAGGAATCTTATAGGGCAGCAGCACCAGATGACTGTCAGGGAGGAAAGGGTTAACTGGTATAAATCTTTGTGCTAACAGCTGCTGGTGAAATTGTTGGGGTGTTGCCTGAAACAGGTCATTTTATATTGTCTCACTGTTTCATTCTTCTCCCTTCAGGTGAGACCGCTCCTCCACCTCCTCTTCCTCCTGCGCTCGATGACTCCTCTTCCTCTCCTCCTTCGTCCTCCTCTGATGGGGGGGGGGAAAGTCGCGCCGCTTTGCTCAGCTCCATTCAGACCTTCAGTAAAGGCAAACTGAAGAAGGCTGAGACCACCGACCGTAGCCAGCCCATCATCTGACCCCGCCTCGCCCTGCAAACTGTCACCATGGCAACATGATGGACCCGCTGGCTCTGCATTGTTCACTGGTTCATATCATTGCTCTATGTGACGTGGAAAAAAACTGCTAACACACACACACACACACACACACACACACACACACACAATATGAAGCTACCAATTTGGTTTTTATGGATTTGCTTTTAAATTTTTAAATTGGTTGCTGTGGTGTAGAAGAGTAAATGATGGGCAGGGAAAACTTCAGTCTAGACAATGCTGAAGGTTTAATGCTTTGTCACCTGGACACCACCATCAAAGTTCGGCTTGGAATGCTGGTAAATTCAAATTTGAGTCTTTTGAATATTTGTGGCTATTATTGAATGTATTTTAATTTGAACCCCTGGAGTCACTCAAAATATTTCATCCAGTTGGGTGATTGATGATGATGATGATGTTGTTGTTGGACCCAAGATTCAAACACCTCTGTTCCTGGAAAAGCACAGAACTTTACACGAGGTCCGGTTTCCCCTTGTTGAAATCATCCCAGATCTTGACGTGTAACTACCAGGCTCTGGGTTTGTTTCACTGCAGGATGTCTGTAACAAAAACCAACTGTAAAAAAGTCCGTATGAATTAATGTTTGTGTTTTTCTCTGTATCTCAATTGTCAGAAAAGTACAGTTTTCATTAAAAAAGTGAGAAATATTTCCAGTGCTTTTTAATAACCTCCTTTGTTTTAGAAGTAAGGCATGTTTCTGCATCTTAAGCAAGTATGGAATATATCTATTAGTGGACTTGAAACACGAAAGTATTTTTAAAGGGGAAAATTTTTAAAGCTCTTATATTCTTTTATCTACTGGTATTTAAAGAAAAAAAGATTCAAATTACAAAAGAGATGTTAATTGTTTTAATTTATTTTAATTTAGGAATTTTATTAATCCCCAAATGAGAAAATTCTTTTTACACTTGATGCACAGACGGGCCATAGCGCATGCACACACACACACACACACACACACACACACACACACACACACACACACAGCTCAAAGAAATAGGCATTCACCTGAAACGTAATCATTTTTCTTGTCTATGTAACTCTCACTTCATTCGTGGAGCAAAATTAAATTTTTTGTTTATTATTTTAATTGTTTATTTTTTTACTCACACCTTTTTGAAATATTAAGTTATTTTAATTTAGGGCTCACTGGCCTCGAACCCACTGTCAAAAACAGGCAGTGCTTTGTTCGACCTTTATTTTTGTTCAGGCATTATTCGCGCTGCCTTTGGGTCCTCACTGGGGCTCGGCGCCAGTCTCCCAGGAAGTTAAAGTTGACGCACATACGATTGTATTTTGGTGAACTATTCAGTGGAATCCAGCTATCAGGGAGGTTTGCTTCTCCGTCAGTCCAGCTATGAACCTTGAATTACTCGGTAACTGAACCCAAACGCTTCTCTTTCCCGGGGCCTCCGGGTTTCCGGCCGTCGGTGATGCTAACGCGATGAGCTTGTTGTGGTTAGCATCGGTCGTTAGCCTAGCATGTTGACAGCCGCTGTCTAAATTTAACAGAACTGATGCTTCTCTCAGTCGGATCTTGAGTTTTCTTTTTTTGGCAACTGAAATTGTTACGTAAAGTTACACCTAAATCCATATGTAAATGATTGTAGTCATGGAAACATAACATTAGTGTTAGCTAATGTTAGCCCCGGTGCATTGTCTCCTGTATATGAATGAAATCTGTCTGGAAGAACCACACGCTGTGATTCCATCATATGTGACTTATAGTCCACTTACTGGACTAAGGGTCTGATCTTATAGTCCACTTACTGGACTAAGGGCCTGATCTTATAGTCCACTTACTGGACTAAGGGCCTGATCTTATAGTCCACTTACTGGACTAAGGGACTGATCTTATAGTCCACTTACTGGACTAAGGGACTGATCTTATAGTCCACTTACTGGACTAAGGGACTGATCTTATAGTCCACTTACTGGACTAAGGGACTGATCTTATAGTCCACTTACTGGACTAAGGGACTGATCTTATAGTCCACTTACTGGACTAAGGGCCTGATCTTAATGCTGTAAGGCCAAAAAACATCCCGTCCACAGGACAATAACAACTAGCCTTTACCAACAGCGACCTAAAGTAACTGATTCACAAATCAAACAGGCTTTCGTGCAAACAAAGTCCATGTTTCATAAATACCAGTAGTAGTTACACTGAAATATATTATTTTTTTCTGTTTTGGAAAAGCTTGAATGAAGGAAAATACTATTCCTTTCCGATAAACAGAGCTGGAATTGTGATTAATTCCATTCAGGATAATTAAGATATTCATCATTCTTATAATCTGAAGTCCAGTAGTTGATTCAGACTTGATCTGTTCTCTCTGCTGCTGAAAACATTCCGGTGCTCTTTCATTAATTTAACAAAGGGGCACATCATAATACTCATGTGTATTTAGATTTCTAAATTTGCCTTGAGTGAGCTTTTCCTAAAATTTGTGATAATTTAGTTCTGCTTCAGTTTTTCACCCTTAAAAACATGCATTTCAACCTTGGGGTAAAGAGGTTGGTGTTAGAAATGACCAACTAAGGCACTTGGTGTATTGATGTACCACAACCTTCCTGTGCCATTTTGGTTGAAATATAATAATTTTACTGTTTTTCTAAAGTAACAGTTTAATATTCATGTTCTATTCCAATGCTTTTTTTGTCATCACTGTCTTTTGTTTTGTTCTAGAATCATTTGGGCAGAACTATCCAGAGGTAAACTCTCAATATTCACTTCAGCTCAATTTAAAATGTGAGTTTGACACCAGAAGTCATTTGTTTTGATACTAACGTGTTTCACCATTTATCTGTGGGATCCGAGGAGGCAGATGGCACTCTGGACTGTATCAGCATGGCGCTCACCTGCACCTTCAACCGCTGGGGTACCCTGCTTGCAGTGGGCTGCAATGATGGGCGTATCGTCATTTGGGACTTCCTCACAAGAGGCATTGCCAAAATCATCAGTGCACATATCCATCCAGTCTGCTCCTTATGGTGAGACACATCAAGCACCATCTGCTTTAAGTTTCCCCGCTGTTTGAATTCTGTTTGAAGCCTTGATTGTGTTGCATAATTGAACTATTTTTGACAAAAGTGCACATTTAGTAAGAAAAAACTTTAGTTTATTGCTCTCTCTCCTCTGATTATGTCTACAATGTTGTGAACTCCTTTTCAGATTCAGAAACTTTTCAGATCTTTTCAGAAACTTTATTTTTCTTCTGCCAGAAATGATGGGCTCTTCAGCTGGGAGTCAAATAATTTCAACTAAGAAATAATTTCCCCTCAGGGACGAATAAAGTTTGTTTAATCTCAACCACAAATCATTTTTATATGATGCATTAAAGAGTGCTGCATGTTTTATGCGTTCAGCTGGAGTCGAGATGGTCACAAGCTGGTGAGCGCCTCCACAGACAACATCGTCTCGCAGTGGGATGTCCTGACTGGAGACTGCGACCAGAGGTTCCGCTTCCCTTCACCCATCCTGAAATTGCAGTGCCACCCCAGAGACATGTGAGTGACCTGACATCATTTGTCTGAACAAGTTAAATGTGATGACATCAATGGTGACATCGTCATAGATTACTAACTAGTTTGTCCAGACGGGCGGTGAATGTTTATCACTAATATATATTTGTCTTTTAGGGATAAGGTACTGGTGTGTCCCATGAAGTCGGCCCCTGTCCTGCTGACTCTGTCCGACTCCAAACATGTTGTGCTGCCGGTGGATGACGACTCAGACCTTAACGTGGTGGCGGCCTTTGACCGGCGGGGGGAGTACATCTACACTGGCAACGCCAAAGGAAAGGTTAGTCTGTCCTGAGAGGGACCCTCCTCTTGGATCATATTAACAGGGTTTATTGTGGGAGAGTTCTTCCTTACTCAAAAGAAATTTTAATGACAACGGGGTGGAAATATTATTCCACCCTTTAGAATAATATTTGCATTTATTCAAGTGCGATCAGAACACCTGACTGAAACTAACTGACCACACACTGTGGGAAGTCCTTTCCAGTTAGGTACTCTGTACAGTGTATTTGTTGGGACTGCTGCTGTCCAGTCTGCTACACTGTCATTGCTTGTTCTTCTTCTTGTGTTCTGTTTTTTGTACTTGTTACTTTGCACCGAGAGTTGTCTCAGTAAATTTCATTGTACATTTGTGTATGAAGACATTAAAGGTATTCTATTCTATTCTATTCTTTTCTATTCTATTCCAACTCTCTACAGAGAGTACAGCAATTTTCAGTAGAAATTTCTTACATATGATTACATTTTTTTTAAATTTATTTTTTTGTAACCTCCTTTGTGTCTCTCTTCTTCTTGATGCAGATTCTGGTGTTAAACACCAACACCCAGGAGCTCGTGGCTTCCTTCAGAGTCACAACTGGTACCAGCAACACCACCGCCATCAAATCAATTGAATTTGCACGCAAGGGCAGGTGAGAGGCAGCAGGAGATCAATGAGGGGATTCTTCCTTCAGTACCTACTTATTTTACTGTTAGTAGAATCCAAACTAGCATCAGAGGAACAACGATAAATAAACAATAAATACAGAATGGAAAAGACTTTCAGAAAAATGACAAGACGTCATGTAAACAGTATTTAAAAGGCCAAAAAAATGCAAGTTCTTTAACAGCAGGTTGGTCGACATTCTCCAGAATCCAGTCCTGAAGCATGTTGTTTAAATTCTTCAGTTCTTTGTCTACAATTTTTCTTTACAACTTTACGATACGCAGTAGCCCGTCCCATTTCTGACATTCAGATCAGCACCAAATAATAAATGAAATACTAAGAATTCTATAAAACAAGAGCTGCTGGACATACGAGTTCTTTGAGGCGTTGCTCTGTCCGTGTGTTTGTGTGACTCACAAGCAAAACTGGAAACACAAGTTGTGCTTCGGGACACATTGTGTCCTGCACATCGTTCTCAATGTCAAAAGTTTCTTTTTGTCTTTGCCTGGGTGGGCTTCAGCCCCCAGTCCTCTGTTGTGTTCAGCCTTCTGTTCTGCTTCTCTTTGTCTACATGTTGTGTTTTCTCTGCAGTTGCTTCCTCATCAACACAGCAGACAGAATCATCAGGGTGTACGACGGCAGGGAGATCCTGACCTGTGGCCGAGATGGTGAACCTGAACCCATGCAGAAACTCCAGGACCTCGTCAACAGGTCCTGGAGTTTCTGCAGTTAAATCTGAAAATGTCTTTGGAATGGAGTTCCAAGTTGTGGCGTTGATCTCCATTTTTTCTGCATTCAGGACTCCATGGAAACGCTGCTGTTTCTCTGGAGACGGTGAGTACATTGTGGCCGGATCAGCCAGGCAGCACGCGCTTTACATCTGGGAGAAGAGCATCGGCAACCTGGTGAAGATCCTGCATGGAACCAGAGGAGAGCTTCTGCTGGACGTGGCTGTAAGAACGTCAAGACTAAAACTCTGAAGACAAATTTAAGTTAATGTTGGAGCTACTTGTTGTTGTGCTGAGAGGATTGACTCACCTTGTCTTTGACTCTGTCCAGTGGCATCCGGTGCGTCCAATTATTGCATCTATTTCCAGTGGAGTCGTGTCTATCTGGGCTCAGAACCAAGTTGTAAGTAGCCAGTGAACTTGAGGGGTCTGTGTAATGTTCTTCACCAGAGTACTTAAAAGGAACTGAGTTATATCAACACTCAAATCATCTGACTTTGAGAGCCGTAATCTCCATCAGAGCCAAAGTGCTATTTAGTACGCTGAAAGAATGAGATATTCGGTATGTTTGAAGCCAAAAGTGTATAAATGACCTGCCATTTAAGGTGGAATATTAGAAAAGATCAGACATTGTGTATAGATGAGTAGAGAGTAGGACTTTATTCATCCTTTCACACAGCACAGTGAGTACACAGAAAGAAAAGACTCAGAGAAGGTAATGCCAACACCAGATAGAGAGAATAATAGATAACCCACCAAATACAATGAATATACAAAGAGAGACATAAATGGGCTTAAGAATAAGAGGGCATGAATAAATAAACCTGGATAGTGGGTAGTGTGTATATTGTTAACATTGTTATAGGCATGGGTGGTGTGAAGATCCAGCTCGATTACAAGTCAGTTTTAGAAAAAAAATAATATGGAAAAATAAAAATCAAGTTTACATCATTTTACTCCTCTCTACTTCACTAGTAAACCGTAAAAAGCACACAATATCATATCACTGTAGAATAAATCAGAATAAAACCATGTATTAGTACGTACAAACCCTCGTGACCCACAATGAGGATGAAGAGGTGAGGATGAGATGATAAAAATTGAAGGGATACCGTTTGATATTTGGGGGACTTTAAGGCATCTGTTTTTTTAGTTCATATATTTCTAATTTTGAAATTTGTATCATATGAGGAACAAGTATTTCATACGTGTTTGTATTTATTTTTTGTCCAGTGCTGTGAAGTTAGAGGTTCATGTTTTCTTGGATATCCAGGTCAACTTAAGTCAGCAGAGTAAAAACTGTTTCTTGAGCTCTTTGAAAAGCTTCTTCTTCCTTAAAAGTAACACCAGCGTTTTGTTGGTGGCTGTTGATTATTGTTGTTAAAGTAAAGTATCAGGAAGATGCGGTTGAGGTGCTGACGCAACACCTTTGGTGTTCGTCTGCAGGAAAACTGGAGCGCTTTTGCTCCAGACTTTAAAGAGCTGGATGAGAACGTGGAATATGAGGAGCGAGAGTCTGAATTTGACATCGAGGATGAAGACAAGAGTGAACCTGAGCAGACAGGTAGTCAACACACACACACACACACACACACACACACACACACACACACACACACACACACACACAAACACACACGCCTACCTACACAAATAGACCTACTACTGCTGCTGACCGATGGTCTGCCTGTGGTCTTCCTGCCTTCCTGGATATGTCACATGTGGACTTGGTTCTCGTTTTCAGGTGCCGATGCTGCAGAAGATGAAGAGGTGGATGTCACGACTGTCGACCCCATAGTTGCTTTTTGTAGCAGGTAAAAAACATTCAACAGGACTTCATCATCGTTCCCTTTCTGGTCTGAAATGTAAAAGGAACCGTCATGAAGTCATCCCTGAGATAACCACAGAGCCAGTTTGGTGCTCATTAAACATGTCTTGGTTGTAGTATCAGTTCAAGGAGCACATGTTGAACTTTTTCTTCTCAATTAAAACTAGACAGCAGGTCTAGTTTTAATTTAACTTAATTGTTTTATTTAATTTAAAAAACGAGACGAGCAAATTAGAATCTAAGTAAAATTCCAACAAGCTGTTGTGCTTTGCAGGTGTAAATTATATCTATTTCAAATGTAAAAGAAGATGTCTAGAATGGTATGTTGACAATTTAAACTATTAAATTACTATTTGTTTCTTAAAGGATAATTACATTGTGCTATTTCTACAATACCACAGCTTATATAACACCAGTTGTTGGTAGTTTTTGTAAACAACACAATGTCTGATATAGCTTTCTAGTACCCCCAAGCCATTGTGTTTTATGTATCTGTTAACTAAAGTGATGAGGAGCTGGAAGACTACAAGGCCCTGCTCTACCTGCCCATCGCCCCTGAGGTTGAAGATCCAGAGGAGAACCCCTTTGGGCCCCCCCCGGATGCCACGGTCCAGGCAGCTGCCCCAGAGGAGGCGTTGGCCGGGAACGACAAGAAGCAGAGACAGCCCTCTTCTGAAGGAGGGCCTGCCAAGAAGAAGGCTCGCACCACCACCATCGAGCTGCAGGGGGTCCCCAGTGACGGTGAGGGGGGTGGAACGAACCTGAATACAAATGCCAGCACACCTCACGTACTGCTTGAGCCAAAACCTCAGTGTTAGCAGCCGGTCGGAGGGGGTCTCAGGCGTCCAGCATCACATATCAGCCGTGTTGTCTCCAATATCAGCATTAGCAAAACTGGGACTAAATTATTCCAGCTAATATTCTGCCAAAAATGTTTATCGGACCAAAAAACTTAACTCTGGCAGAAGTTTAAAAGATAATGGCAGAATTTTATATTTGTATTTGAAATGTTCCCTTGATACGCTGCTCATTGGGGTTGTGGCAGAAAGGGTAACTACAGCAGTCGGACATGGAGGCGCGCGGTTGTTTGTATCTGCAACTGTTCGTAGGTCGGGCGTTCGCATCTTGAGGACTACCTGTGTATTGAGGCTGTTGATTTGGGATCATTGTAATGATTTTAACGTGTGGTCTTCACTGAATCGGACTCTAACTTGATCCTGTCTTTCTTCTCAGAGGTGCACCCCCTACTGGGTGTGAAGGGGGACGGCAAGTCCAAGAAGAAGACCGCAGGCCGGCCAAAGGGCTCCAAAGGTAAAGACAAAGACTTCCCCTTCAGGCCCAAGCCCTACAGGGGCGATCGGCCCTCATACCCCATGGAGGCTTTGAGCAGCTCTGTTCGAGGAGGAGGAGGAGGAGGTGTTGGTGGTGTTGGAGGAGGAGGAGGAGGAGGAGGAGGAGGGATGAAGGGCAGAGCAGAAGGAGGCCTGGCCACAGGTAAGCATGGCACCAGCCATACTGCTGCTTACTCTGGGAGCTCTGCCAGTCCTGCAGTCGTGCTACTCTGATTTACACCACCGTCTCCAAGGCAACCCCCTCCCCTGTATTGTGTCCACCTCACACAAACCCCCCCAACCACTCATTTCACCTCCTAGCTTACTGACAGAGGCCTAAAGCCACAGTCTTGGGGTCATGTGACGTAGCGTTCGTTACACTGCTCTGCTCCAAACGTCTGTGATGAAGAGGAGCGAGACGCATTCTGATCTGACAAGGGATGATTTTAAGGAAGCGGATCAGTTGGACATGTTTCCTGCTTTAACAACACTTATCAGTCCTTGAGAGGAACCGTCAAACCAATGTTCATTTCCTCTGTGGTGACGGATATCAGTGATACCTGTCGGTTTCTCTAATGCCTGTGTGTCAGTGGTTTCCACTGCGCAAGCAATTCAGGAATAATGGAGATGTAAACAGGACCAGTTAAAGTCTGGACACGCCTTCTCATTCAGTGGTGTGTCTTTATTTTTATTACTTTCTACACTGCAGAGACAAACTGAGGTCATCAAAACAATCAGGTAACAAACTAAAAGTGTGTCTGAACTCTAAATGTTTCATATTTTAGATTCCACTCTTAGCATGGATGACAGCTTTGTGAACGCTTGGCCTTCTCTGAATGAGCTTCATGAGGTGTGACCTGAAACGGTCTCCACTCCACAGGTCTGCCTGGTCAAAGTTCCTCTGTGGATGTCCTTGTCTTCTTAATGGAGTTGGGACCATCAGTTGTGTTGTGCAAAAGCCAAGTTGGTTACACAGTGGACATGTGACAAAGGTTACAATCCATATTACGGCAAGAACCAATCGGTAAAGGGAAGAGAAGAGACATTCCATCATGACTTGAAGACCTGAAGGTCAGTCAGTCCAGAAAACGGAAAAACCTTTGAGTGTATCTCAGAGTGCAGTCACAAAAACCAATGAAACTGGCTGAAGTGAGGACCTCCCAGGAAGGAAGACCAGGGGTCACCTCTGCTGCTGAGAGGTTCACCTGAGTCACCAGCCTCAGAAACCCCAAACAGCACCTCAGATTAGATGCCAGATGAATCCACACAGAGTTCCAGTAGCAGACACATCTCTACATCAGCTGTTCAGGAGACTGAATCAGGTCTTTTTGATCCAATAGCTGCTAAGAAACCATGACTCAGGACAACCAACAAGCAGACGACATTCATCTGGACAAAGATACATGAGGAACGGAGGTTGGGCCGGTGGAAACCTGTGCTGTGGTCTGATGAGTCCATGTTCAAGATCTTCTGGTTCCACTCGTGTTTTTGTACGAAGCAGAAAAGGTGAATGGATGGTCTCCACATGGAGGGTTCCACCGTGAAGCGTGAAGGAGGTTTTTATGGTGTGAGGGGGCTCTGCTGCTGACGCTGTGGGGGATGTATTCCAGACTGAAGACACTGAACCAACATGGCTACCACAGCATCCTGCAGAGACACGCCATCCCATCCGCTTTGTGTTCAGTTGGACTTATTTTCAACTGGACATTGACTCCACACTCCTCCAGGCTGCTGAAGGCTTATCTGACCAAGAAAGAGAGTCATGGACTACTCTGTCACATGACAGACCTCATGAGACTCATCCAGAGGGTGTTAAGAGTGTGTGAAGGAGCCACTGAAGAACAGGGTGAAGAGTTCTTCTTTGGTTTCCACGTGTTCAGTTATTGTTCTGATGCCTTCAGTGAGAATCTACAATGAAAATAAGGGAAACCAGTGAATGAGAAGGCGTGTCCACACGTTTGACAGGTTACCTGTGAAGTATCAGATTTACCATCACTTCTTTTACCACCGCAGGACAATGACTTCAAGACTGTATGACCTCTGAAAACCTCAGCATCAGTCTGACTAATTTGCAGTCATCTTGAGTTTTTAGAGAAGTTGGACTGTAGTTGGCAGACGGGTGTTGACGTGGCTAACGGTGGGATGGTGCCGCTTGTTTCCCTGCGGGCTAGCTGGCTGGTCTGCTTCTACTTCCTGCTTGGCCTTTGACCCTCCTGCTCCCACTCCTGCCTCGCTCCTTGGGTTTGTCATGTGACATGTGTGCGTCTGCAGCAGCGCTGCTCAGGTCCTGTCCTTTTTGTTTCTGTGTGCGGAGATGCTGTATGTTTATTGGCTCAATGTCAGTGTATGATCTTAACCATTATGAATTGTAGTGATTTTACACTTTAATCTAGTGTTTCCTGTCAGATTGTATTTTTTTATTGTGAGATTTAACAATCTTAATCCAAGCAGCATCTCATTGTCCACATCTGTTGTCCTCATCAGGGAGTCTGGTCTCACAGTCGTACAAACAACACGACATCGGAGGGATGGACTGATCAGAGCTGTGTGCAGATGTAAAGAATCACCAGCAGGGTTAAGCAAAGAGACACAAGGCCTGATGTCACACGCAGGCTGAGCGTGAGAAGCATGCATGATGGGATTGTCTCCTCTTTAAACCGTAGGGCACCGTCACGTGACAACTCCTCCGCCCGTGTGACCGACAGAAGCAGCTGAGTCACGTTCCGTCAGTGTCGGAGTTGGCTTGTATAAAACGTCTGTCCTAATGTGTGTTTGTGTGTGCGTGTGCATGTGTGTGTGCGTGTGTGCGTGGTTCTTGTTGTTTTTATACAAATTAAACTTTTTTGATTATGAAGAAGTAGATTTTGTGTGTTTCTGTTCTTATCACGACTTTGTAGTCACACGACAACATAAAGCTGGACGTCTCACTGTAGATATCAACTACAGTATTTCCCGCACTATAAGGTGCACTGGACTGTAAGGCGCACATTCAATGAATGGCCTATTCTACAAAAAAAATTCATATATAAGGTACCCCTTCAATGAATCGCCCATTTTAAAACTGTTCTCACCAGAATAGGGCACCCAGCATTATAAGGCGCATAGAATAAAAACTACTGTAGTGTCTGGTTGTGTTATGCATTCACTAGATTGAGCTACGCTAAAGGGATTACATTCACGAGTCTGGCCTATTTCAAAACTTTTTCATATATAAGGCGCACTGGATTAGAAGGCACAACCTTTAATTAACCATCAAAAATAAGTAAAATATTTCACTGTTTAATGTATTTAAAAAAATTGACGATTCAATTTGCTTTTAGAATGGAGTTATTGAAACAACTTTTCCATCTCATTCTTTATTTTATAGAGATGCACCTGTAGAAATGTTTTCATATACGGTATTCAAGTGAACTTAAATTCGGGCTGTTTTGGGCAACATGAAAAAGCCATTTTGTTCTGCTGCCGTAGGTTTAGGCTTTAAGGACTCCCCTTACACACAAAGCACTCACTCTTTCTTTGCCGTCTCTCTCCCTCTTTTATTTGGCCATTGTTCTACAATGTAGTAGCAGTGACAAACTCCTCTGTCCACTCCTGAGCATCAGCAACCCTCTCAGGAAGTATGAAGTGCTGTTTTACTGCATCTTTTCTTCCTGCTGTCACTGCTTATATTAGCCAGCGATTAGCACAACGTCTGCATTTTTTACACGAGTTGCTTGAATTCTCCACTAATTATTCCAACATGAATGTCATCGTTTGTGCAGTAAACAAATTAAATCAAGAGCAACAAACATGAAATGTGAAAAGTGAGGTTACTTTTTGATTCTTGAATGAACCCGTTAGTACTTTTCCACAGGGTCAATACATTTATTAAATGCTTAATATTGTTGGGTCTACATATACTGTATGTAACACTGTGGCGCTTTGTTTACTTCCAACCTAGTTTTATTGACATGTTGGCAATTCGTTATCACCCATGTGTCTATTTATAACTTTTTATGTTTTTATTAATGAATAAAATAGGTACTTTGTTTTTAAACCCATGTGCTTGATATACATGTTACCTTCTCTAAAGTTTACCGAGTCAATTTTAAAATATGTCAGTTTTCAATAAAGTATAAAAACTATTAGGTTGTAGATTGTAAAAGGTGTTGCGGTAATGAGGAAAAAGGTCAAAATCAAATAGAAATGTGCCAGCTTTTTAGAAACATGTTGCATCAAATTCCAAATGAGCTAATATTTGCAGAAAATAACAAAGTTTACCAGTTTGAACATTAAGTATCTTGTCTTTGCCGTGTGTTCAACTGAATATAGGTTGAAAGGGATTTGCAAATCATTGTATTCTGTTTTTATTTACGATTTGCATATCGTTCCAACTTCACTGGTTTTAGGTTTTGTAAATTATTACCTCGAGATACGAACTGCTCAACATACGAGGTTTTTTTTTGCGATATGAACGATTGGGCTGTATATATTTTTGATCAATATATGAGCAAAATCTATTGTTACTTATTCATATTTTTCTTTAGATATATCTGTTGTATTTTTTTCTTCATTAAAGTGAAATTTTAGGAGCAGGGTTCAAGTTGTTCTATCATGGTGTAGATAGGAAGAGAAATGGAGTAGGAGGTATCTTGAAGGAGGAGTTTGTTAGGAATGTCCTGGAGGTAAAAAGAGTGTCAGATAGAGTGATGAGTCTGAAGCTAGAAATCAAAGGTGTGATGTTCAATGTTGTTAGCGGGTATGCTCCACAGGTAGGATGTGAGCTGGAGGAGAAGGAGAAATTCTGGTCGGACTTTGATGAAGTGATGCAGAGCATGCCTAGAAGTGAGAGAGTTGTCATTGGAGCAGACTTCAATGGACATGTTGGTGCAGGAAACAGAGGTGATGAGGAGGTGATGGGCAGGTTTGGTATCCGGGAGAGGAACGCAGAAGGAAAGATGGTAGTTGACTTTGCAAAAAGGATGGAAATGGCTGTAGTGAATACTTTCTTCCAGAAGAGGCAGGAACATAGGGTGACCTATAAGAGTGGCGGTAGGAGCACACAGGTAGACTACATCTTGTGTAGACGGTGTAACCTGAAGGAGATCAGTGACTGTAAAGTAGTGGTAGGCGACAGTGTAGCCAAACAGCATAGGATGGTGGTGTGTAGGATGACTCTGGTGGTGAGGAAGATGAAGAGGGCAAAGGCAGAGCAGAAGACGAAATGGTGGAAGCTAAAAAAGGAAGAGTGTTGCATGACTTTTAGGAAGGAGTTAAGACAGGCTCTGGGTGGTCAGGAGGTGCTTCCAGATGACTGGACAACTACAGCTAAAGTGATCAGGGAGACAGGTAGGAGAGAACTTGGTGTGTCATCTGGAAGGAGAGTAGATAAGGAGACTTGGTGGTGGAATGAGGAGGTACAGGAGTGCATACAGAGAAAGAGGTTAGCTAAGAAGAAGTGGGACACTGAGAGGACTGAGGAGAGTAGACAGGAGTACAGGGAGATGCAGCGTAAGGTGAAGGTAGAGGTAGCAAAGGCCAAACAAGAAGCTTATGATGACTTGTATGCTAGGTTGGACAGTAAGGACGGAGAGACTGATCTATACAGGTTAGCAAGACAGAGAGACAGAGATGGGAAGGATGTGCAGCAGGTTAGGGTGATTAAGGATAGGGATGGAAGTCTATTGACAGGTGCCAGTAGTGTGATGGGAAGATGGAAAGAGTACTTTGAAGAGTTGATGAACGTGGAAAATGAGAGAGAACAAAGACTAGAAGAGGTGACTGTTGTGGACCAGGATGTAGCAAAGATTAGTCAGGATGAAGTGAGGAGGGCATTGAAGAGGATGAAGAGTGGAAAGGCAGTCGGTCCTGATGATATACCTGTAGAGGTTTGGAAGTGTCTAGGAGAGGTGGCAGTAGAGTTTCTGACTGGGTTGTTCAACAGGATCGTAGATAGTGAGAAGATGACTGAGGAATGGAGGAGAAGTGTTCTGGTGCCCATTTTTAAGAACAAGGGAGATGTGCAGAGTTGTGGCAACTACAGAGGAATAAAGCTGATGAGCCATACAATGAAGTAATGGGAGAGAGTAGTGGAAGCTAGACTAAGGGCAGAAGTGAGCATTTGTGAGCAGCAGTATGGTTTCATGCCAAAAAAGAGTACTACAGATGCAGTATTTGCTCTGAGGATGTTGATAGAGAAGTACAGAGAAGGCCAGAGGGAGCTGCATTGTGTTTTTGTAGATCTGGAGAAAGCTGATGACAGGGTGTCCAGAGAGGAACTGTGGTATTGTATGAGGAAGTCTGGAGTGGCAGAGAAGTATGTTAGAGTGGTGCAGGATATGTATGAGGACTGTAAGACAGTGGTGAGGTGTGCTGTAGGTGTGACAGAGGAGTTCAAGGTGGAGGTGGGACTGCATCAGGAATCAGCTCTGAGCCCCTTCTTGTTGCTATGGTGATGGACAGGCTGACAGACGAGGTTAGACAGGAATCACCATGGACTATGATGTTTGCAGATGACATTGTGATCTGTAGTGAGAGCAGGGAACAGGTGGAGGAGAAGCTAGAGAGGTGGGGGTTTGTCCTGGAAAGGAGAGGAATGAAGGTTAGCCGCAGTAAGACAGAGTACATGTGTGTGAATGAGAGGGACCCAAGTGGAAGAGTGAGGTTACAGGGAGAAGAGATCAAGAAGGTGGAGGATTTGAAGTACTTAGGGTCAACAGTCCAGAGCAATGGAGAGTGTGGAAAAGAGGTGAAGAAGCGTGTCCAGGCAGGATGGAACGGGTGGAGGAAAGTGTTAGGTGTGATGTGTGATAGAAGAGTTTCAGCTAAAATGAAGGGAAAGGTGTACAAAACTGTGGTGAGACCAGCGATGTTGTTTGGTCTAGAGACAGTGTCACTGAGGAAAAGACAGGAGACAGAGCTGGAGGTAGCAGAGATGAAGATGCTGAGGTTCTCTCTGGGAGTGACCAGGATGGATAGGATCAGGAATGAGTACATCAGAGGGACAGCACATGTTAGAGGTTCTGGAGATAAAGTCAGAGAGGCCAGACTGAGATGGTTTGGACATGTCCAGAGGAGAGATAGTGAATATATTGGTAGAAGGATGCTGAGTTCTGAACTGCCAGGCAGGAGGCCTAGAGGAAGACCAAAGAGGAGGTTTATGGTTGTAGTGAAAGAGGACATGAAGGTAGTTGGTGTGAGAGAAGAGGATGCAGAAGACAGGGTTAGATGGAGGCAATTGATTCGCTTTGGCGACCCCTGAAGGGAAAAGCCCAAAGGAAAAGAAGAAGAAAGTAAGTAAAATTTTACACTCATTAAAATGTTTTTCAAAATGTCATTTTTCCGCAGCAGAGGTCAGGTTTTCCTTCAACTCACCGTGTTTGAACTGCGCATGTCTCATAAGACTTTTGTTGTGAAGGGTCACCGGAAGTAGTATTCTGCACGCTAACTTGACGGCCCTCCGCCGGCCAATAGCAGCCAGGTAGTCTCAATGGTTGATCCTGTTGCGCGTCTGAATTACAGCTAGCAGTCGGTCCCAGCGCCCCGCGTCTACGCTGGCGTGTCGCTGCGTGTAGCTTTCTGGACGGGGCTTCACGTCGTCCTCATCGGTGTGATGGAGCTGGATAAGATGGACGAGAACGAGTGGCAGTATCACGGAGAGGGCAACAAGAACCTGGTGGTCGCTCACGTACAGGTGACTGGACGAGGCTAACGCGGAGCTACAGTCGGGCTAATGTGGGGCTTGTTGTGAGGACGACACTTCATTCCGTTCCGTTTCTTCTCGTCACGTTTTTATTGATAGAATCTGTGGAAACGACCCGGAACCGGTTCGATTCGTGGGGAAACCACGTCTGTCACGAGTGTCCAGCCGCCGCGGGCTGCTCGGTACCCGGCTTGCAGCGCCTGACTTTATGCTAACCCAGCTGTCCCAACACGTCCCTTCTGGGGTTCGGTTTGTGACCTGGGTCGGGCTGTCGGGGGTCCGGCCGGACCGGCAGCTGGAGGACGCTCGTTCCTTTAAATCTGATCCAAACGCTGCTTGGAGGCTAATGTAGCTGTTAGCATCCTCCCGGTTCGTCCTCCAGCCGCTGGGCGGATCAGCCCTCCTGTCTGCCCCCTCCAGACAGCTGGTCTCTCCAGCAGAACTCCATGAAACGTTGTTCGTGTCGGCAGAACCGTGGACTGACCCACGCCGGGCCCTGTGTCCGCTGCCGGGCCCCGTGTCGCCCGTGGGGAAGTCACCCACGACACTCCTCTTGGAGTTATTGAGCAACTGGTGACTTTTCGTGACGCAGAACTTCACATTCCGCCATGTCTCCATCCACCAAGGAGCTCCGGAGTTTCTCTGGCTCTGCTGGGCTGCAGTGGAAGAGGGGCTGGGTTGTAGGGTGTGGGTTGTAGGGTGTGGGTTGTAGGGTGTGGGTTGTAGGGTGTGGGTTGTAGGGTGTGGGTTGTAGGGTGTGGGTTGTAGGGTGTGGGTTGTAGGGTCTGGGTTGTAGGGTCTGGGTTGTAGGGTCTGGGTTGTAGGGTCTGGGTTGTAGGGTCTGGGTTGTAGGGTGTGGGTTGTAGGGTGTGGGTTGTAGGGTCTGGGTTGTAGGGTCTGGGTTGTAGGGTCTGGGTTGTAGGGGCTGGGTTGTAGGGGCTGGGTTGTAGGGTCTGGGTTGTAGGGTGTGGGTTGTAGGGTCTGGGTTGTAGGGTGTGGGTTGTAGGGTGTGGGTTGTAGGGTCTGGGTTGTAGGGTCTGGGTTGTAGGGTCTGGGTTGTAGGGTCTGGGTTGTAGGGTGTGGGGTGTGGGTTGTAGGGTGTGGGTTGTAGGGTGTGGGTTGTAGGGTTCGGGTTGTAGGGTTCGGGTTGTAGTGTTGGCGTTGTAGGGTTTGGGTTGTAGGGTTTGGGTTGTAGGGTTGGGGTTGTCGGGTGTGGGTTGTAGGGTCTGGGTTGTAGGGTTGGGGTTGTCGGGTTGGGGTTGTAGGGTTCAGGTTGTAGGGTTTGGGTTGTAGTGTTGGCGTTGTAGGGTTTGGGTTGGGTTGTAGGGTTTGGGTTGTAGTGTTCAGGTTGTAGGGTTTGGGTTGTAGTGTTCAGGTTGTAGTGTTCAGGTTGTAGGGTTTGGGTTGGGTTGTAGTGTTCAGGTTGTAGTGTTCAGGTTGTAGTGTTTGGGTTGGGTTGTAGTGTTCAGGTTGTAGTGTTCAGGTTGTAGGGTTTGGGTTGTAGTGTTGGCGTTGTAGGGTTTAGGTTGTAGTGTTGGCGTTGTAGGGTTTGGGTTGGGTTGTAGGGTTTGGGTTGTAGCGTTCAGGTTGTAGGGTTTGGGTTGTAGGGTTTGGGTAGTGTTTGTGCTTCATGACTCCACAAGGATTTTTGATCAGTTTGGAGCTCCAGATGTTGATATCAGTGAAATAAAAATGAAAGTGAACGTAGGTTAACGCTGCTTCATTGATTCACTTTGTCTTTGGCCTCATACCAGATTGTTCTTTTGTCATGGCTCAACATTGACCATAAAACATGTCATCTAAACACATCATCCAAAGAAGTGTCAATGTCAGAATAATGAGTTATAATAGTAATAATAATAATAACAATAGATTCAGAATAATTTAATCATGGGACATGTGAGAAATGTCTGAGGGTGTGAAATGAAGAAAGGGGATCTACATATAATATTCATTTTGTTATCTTCCAAAGAACTAGGTTGGACTGTATTGGAGCTTTCCACTAAAGGAGGGGCAGTCGACGTTACTATTGATGGCTCAGTGCTGCTGCGTTTGAGCAGAACAACAGGAACTAGTCAGATGCCAACATTTTCTGTTATTGCCTAATCCTAACTCCTTGAATCTCATTCACATCCCTCAACAAGTGGGATTATGCAATCAGGGACTAGAACCTACTTGTTATACTGTAATAGTTTGTCTATTGTCATATATGTATCTATGTATTTGCAAACCTGTACTTTGGTTACTTGGAGCATTTGTATAGACGTCATAGTTCAAAAAATCCATGTGAACAAAATTTTTGTCTTTTGTAATGAAAGTGTCATGAATCTAAATTATGATTCCCTGACTTTATATGTTTTACTGCCAGCGTGTTTTAGCAAGAAAGGACAAATGCCTAAGGGAAGATATCGCATAATTATATGTGTGAATATGTCCTTATTCAGTGTCCTAAATTTGCAGTCTGACTAAGGCTGATGCTGCAATACCTGGACTAAAGGGTGGTTTCCATTTGGCTCTAGAGATAACGTATTCTTTAGTTGTAGTAACAGATGTGACATTTTTCTCAACCTTGTGTTAGAAAACATGTGTCATCCAATTTATAAATAAAGATGACCTAATTCAAATACAGTAATCCCTCGCTTACTCGTGTTTCATGATGCAGGGCTTCACTAAATCGAGGATTTTTAGTAGGTTGTCAGGTAGGACCTGATTTGTGTTGACTTCACAACCATATTACCACAGTTGGTGAATGATGACACGCGCTGCTAAAACTTCCTGTTGTCTGGTTGGTTTGTCAACATATTCTAAAGTGTGTGGATGCTTTTCATGTCTTCACAACAACATATTATCACTACTAGTCTGAGGTGTCTCGCGCCCACCAGCAGTCACAAGAATGGTGAGGCTTGTAATAAGTAATAATCAAATCTCTTCCTGTAGGGGAAATTATTTTTCCATTCTGGTTAGTACATCAGACTTGTATACATGTGGGGTACAGGCCCAAACACACACGCGTGCGGGAGATGGGGGGGCGTTCAAACGGGTAGCGTGGTGGGTGCCCCAATGAGCAGCTTGTAAGAGGATGGTACCTTGCTCAAAGGCTGCCAGTTCACACTTCAAACATTTTGGTCCACATGGGTCTTGAGCCGGCAACCCTCTGGTCCCCAGCCCAAGACCCAGTGGACTGAGCTGCTGCAACCAGAGAGTAGTCTTAATTGTAATCCAACCAATTTTGCCATGTGTCAAACTCAAGGCCTGGGGGTCAAGTGTGGCCCGCCACATCATTTAATGTGGCCCACGAGAGAAAAAAAAGTCAAGAGTTTCAAAAAATAAATAGGGCAACATGCGTGCTCTGACCAAAAACCACATTCCCCAAAATGCAGTAATTAGGACTATTTTAACTTTGACAAAAAAGAAAGCTAACATCCTAACTTGCGTTGTTATTTTTCTTTATTCGTTGATAGTTTGATCCTTGATTGATGGAGTTCTGTGGGTTTCATAACCTGACAAAAGAATTTATTCCAGAGAAACAAACATGCCTGTAATGTTTAACTTGAATAGTTAATAAATTCAGTGTTATTTAACATGAAGGATTAGTTAAATTTATGTTACATTACCTTGACTTACATTTAGAAGTTACATCTGGTCCTTTGAGGACAGCCATGATACTGATGTGGCCCTCAGTGAAAATAAGTTGGACATCCCTGCCTAGATAGACGGTAGACTACCTGTCAGAAAACTCTGTCATAACTTGCCCATTATTTTATATTTATTCAGGGGTTGTCCTCCTGTAGGAACTAAATGATGTAGGAACCAATGTTGTCCTCCTGTAGGAACTAAATGATGTAGGAACCAATGTTGTCCTCCTGTAGGAACTAAATGATGTAGGAACCAATGTTGTCCTCCTGTAGGAACTAAGTGATGTAGGAACCAATGTTGTCCTCCTGTAGGAACTAAATGATGTAGGAACCAATGTTGTCCTCCAGTAGGAACTAAATGATGTAGGAACCAATGTTGGCTGGTCAGGTTTCTGCTGGAAGCATTAACTGACGCTAACGCTGAACTCTGAATGTTTTACTAGTTGATGTTAACTGTTGGTGGATTAACTGAGAAACTTCATGAAATCAAACAGACAACAAACATAAAGGGGCGTGTCTGACTTTTGATGAGCAGGAAGTGACATCAGCGCGTCATTCACCTCAGTGAATTAAAGCTGGGCTTAGCCTCTACACCCCCCAGGAGAAAATACATTCAGCAGAAGTAGAGATGTTAAAGTTACATTACGGTGCTACAGGATTTTATTATTATGGGATGTTTTAATGTCCTGTTAGTGTTTCTGGTCATTCTTAGGGAATAGAACTTTAGTATTTACAGTAGTAATGACATTAGTATTTAGGGTAGTAATGGCATTACTTTAGTATTTAGGGTAGTAATGACATTTGACTGACTTTAGATGGAGATTATAGATTGAACTTTAATAAGTCATGACTTACAACAATTCATTTTACAAACAGCCTCCCAGAACCAGTTGTGTTCATATGTTGAGGACTACCTGTACTTTCTTTGGGGTTTGTCTTTGCTCAGTGGTTAAGCTGTGACTTCAGAGCTCTTCTGTGTTTAGAGTCCACTAACCCTGCCATCATTTCTCTTTTGTTATATGCAGCTTTCCAAAGTTCTGCGCCTCCTCAAGTATCCTGCAGAGGACTCTGAAAACCCACCACAGGTGAATATGTGTGTGAAAAAAAATGTCACTTAACAGAATACATCTACTTTGTTCCTTAAACTTATTACAGTTGGATAATATCTATTACACAATGCCATGGTGATAGAGAATCCAAAACTATCCATATTGATATTTATTTCTTGTAAGTGTTGCTTTCACATTGCTGTTAGAGCTTATTCACACTGGATTTCTTCACCAGGAATATTTAGGCTCTGATGAAGTGATGAACGTCTGTCATTGTGCACCAAAAACAGAAACAGGATTTACTTTTTTCTCTGCAGCTATTCCATAGGCGATGTGGAACATCAATCAACTTGATGTTCAACAGTTAAATAATAATGAAATCAAAGGTTTAGTTTCTAGCCACGAGGTGGAGGGTGGGGGATGGTAGAAGACAGATGAACAGCCGTGGGTTCGTCTCTTGACTCGTCACTGTTTAGAACTGATCGGTTCTTAGTTGATCTTCGGTGTGAGCGTCAATGACACGGCTGCTTGATGATCTGAGATAGGTATTGTGAGTTAATGAAATGTTAAGCAGCTCCTGGCCGTCCCAAGGGACCAGCCATGCACTCGTATAAGTAAGAAAACATGAGCTTTTTAGTAAACAAAGAGAAAACAACAAAAAGAAACACAACAATGATTCTTGTCAGAATTCAAGGCACTGAGCCACACAGTCCTGACATTGAAATAATGTGTGACAAAATAACTTTGACACCTCAGAACCAGACCTGCAACATTTTGATGGATATTATTACAAAGCACTGAAAGCAAGTGCAGACAGTCACAGGGGAGAAGCCGGTCACCACAGGACTGTCTTTCTCTTTAATCCCCTTCAGATACGCAGTCCTTATCCCGCATTCTAGTGACAATCCACAGCTCGCTGGTCTGCATCACTTCAAAGTGTTTTTGTCTGCCATTCATGCTTCTAGTCAGTGTACTTATGAAGCTACGTCCATTTAAACTTGAGTATGTCAACCAGCCCAATTAGATGAACTAAATGGTTCACACAGAAACTCTGATCTATAGGATTAGTGAACAGGAAACTGTCTCTGTTCACTAATCCTATCAAAATATCCTCGCTAGCAATCCAGTCAAAAAAAGACAAAACTTGGATTAAATCAAAGAGTACATTTAGCTGAAAACTACATGCTCATACCTGCTGTAGCTGATTGATGCACCCGCAGGCACAGATTGATGTTCAACTGGTTTTTACTTTGCATCCTAGCTGTGTATTTTTAATGGTGGCCAACAGGAGAGCAGTTAACCTGATTAGATTTGATGAATTCTACACATATCATTCAGAAATGGCTGCTTGTCCAAAGTCGGGCATTACACTGGGAAATGTCGGATTTAGTATTTTTGTTAATGAGAACATCAAAGACTGACTTTGACGGTCACATTTATCTGTATTGTCCTCTGATGCCACATAAACCCATGTGAAGTGTTTGGACTGAGGGAGATGAAGGACATGGACAGAACCCTCACAGGATGTGTTTCAGGGTAAACTGTGCTTGAGCATCACATCTGTTCGCCTGCTACGGCTAACAGATTGAGATTAGTTCCTTCACTACTGACGACATTCTACCCAGCCTTACATATCAGGTTTTATCGCAGCAGTCCACTGCATAATCACATCTCCTGTCATTGTGTTTTGAAAGGGTTTTCTAGTTCTCTGTACGTTGATCACATAATGTATCGTGTCAAATGTGAACAAATTTGCCTTTCAAAGGAGCCTTTGATTTAACTCCACTGCTAATCAGTGCAAATGTTTCGTACTCAAGCTATGTTTCATCAAACTAGTTGTCAGGGGTGGATTCTAATGGTGAATGCAGTGGAATGCACACTGAGTGAAGTCATTGATCGCGAAATGAAGGAAGTGACAGAGAGAGATTGCTCGTTGAGATAGTTTTCTGAAGAATGTACCCTCATTAAAGCTCTGCATAATGAGTAGTTACTGCAGGAATGAGAGTCGTTTTGGCTACGACGTCTGTAAGGTAGCATACTTGTTCATATATTTGAACAAGTGACAAAACCGGATGACACGGAAGTTCATGAAGCGTTTAACATTTTTGTTTTAGGGCGGTAGTGGCTCAGCGGTAGAGCGGGTCGTCCAATGTCCCCAAGATCGGCCGTTTGATTCCCTTTTTTAGCGCGTGTAGCCACGGTGGCGTTCTTATTTTTAGGGAAAAAAGGCTAAAACTTACAACTTTTTTGGACTCGCGAAAATCCCCCGAGCGATAACAAACTTTTTCTCTAGCTAGCGCCGGTATTTCCATCGGCATAGTACAGTTGTGCTTGATGCAGTACTGTTCATTCTGAACTTTGTCATTGTGATTTTTCTATTTAGTGAAAATTATCAGTTTTCTGTCTTTATTGATTTGTAGTGATCAATTTCTGAGATGCAGGAGTGAGGCGACAGTAATTTAGAAAAATTCAAATAAGGGAAGTCTCTAATTTGTTTAACTGCTCATCCTGCGTAGGGTTGTGGGGGCTGGGTTAAACCTACTCCAGCTGACTTTGCATGTGAGATGTTGTACATCCTGGATAGGTAGTGATGCCTGACCTGGGCCAGTCGTAAGCCTTTTCTTGTCCTCTGCACTCGATGCTTTGGACACACTGAGGATGCCTACCACCTCCGCAGCAGACTTTGTTCTTCAGGCTTTTGATGAGCAGCATTTTGGTCTCTGGTGGAGTCTTTGTTGTGTCATGAGTTCAGGTTGTGCTCAACACGGTTGTCTGGTCTGTTGGGATTATATTCTACAAAGTATTTGTCACAGGCGAAGCTCTTTTCTATGATTGAAATCATTGGAATCTTTTAAAGACACTTCAAGACTTTTGTCCTAATTAAATGATAAATCTCAATGAATGATTCAACACTATTTTGGTATAAGAAGCATAATCTAGAGGCTCATATAAACCATTTCTGATCCCAGTCAATCATACTGTAGGTGTGAAGTCATTTTTTGTTTCTACATTCTGAATGAGCAACAAGACCTTTGTCAGGGACTGTAGAAAAGGAAATTTAAAGTGTTTCCTCATAATGTTACTCAAGGGAATCACATCAAGTGTAAATCAAATAGGTCAGAGCACCAAACTCTACGGAATCCCATTTTTAAGATTTGTGTCCATAGATTTATTATGAAGTCGCACAAGTTCTAACTAAATGTGATGATCAATAGATGAACTCTGAATACTGACTGGAAAGCCTTAAATAAGTGCCTTGTAAAAATTCACACAGCTGACTGGCGCCGACATTATCTGCAATCTTGGACAGAAATGGAAGTTCAAAATTGGCTGATAGTTAGTTAACACTCCAGAAATCATTGTTATTGTTTTAGAAAAGGTTTAATAACTGTTTTAAAGGAAGAAAAGTACAAGAAGGCTGCCTTTCCTGATAATATTAGTACTGAATATATTTAGTAATGGGATATTAATTGATAGATATATATTAATCCCGGAGGAAATTGCACATATCCACTGCTCAGGCATTACAAATTGGGGAAAGTCTTCTTAAACTGGGTCAAGAGAATGTTTTAGACGAAGCAATCGATGAATGTAGTTGTTGCAGGTTGATGGGGGAGAAGCTATCCAGAATAACCGGAGCATCTACAGTTCCTTTTCTCAGGGATTAGTCAGTGTTTCTCGAGGACAGAAGGTGATGAATGTCATCTTTAATAGATTCAATTTTGTACATAAAGAAGCTCATGAAATCTTAACTTCTGAACCTCTGGAAAGATAAGGGTCAGCAGAGCTGGAACTCTGTGTTAGCCCAGCTACACTATCTAAAAGAGAAATCTTGAATTGTGCATGTTTTCCTCTATTAGTGATAAGTAATATGTAGCTCTGGTTCTGCAGAGGACTTCCTCTGTACTTTGAGACTTTCTTGCCAGACAAACAAGACTCCTCCTAGCCGTCTTCATTTACTCAGTCAGGTTGGGTAACGTACCCGATTGGCCCAATCCACTGTTAACCAAGTGAAATTATAGCAGGTGAATGGATGATGATGGGATACTGAAGGAACATCCTTTAAACATTCAGTTGTTCCCTCTTTATATAACATGATTGCACAAAGGATATTGCTACATGGGCTTACCAACACCACCCACAGCAGTAAGTAAAACACAGTTTCTGAGTGACTGCTTTCTGATTTTACTTGTTTTATATAGAGTCCCGGAGTTGTACCAAAGACAATTCTACATACAACTGAGTGCATTAAGAGCCTGAAGGCCTGCAGAGCTAAGCAAATTGTAATAACTGTTGTCATAGCCACACAAGGGAAGTATCTTTCTGCACCTGAAGGCACACAGAGGCGTCCAACTGGTTTTATGTTCATATCCACATCATGCTGGGATATGTTTGCATGATAAGAGGAGCTGACATTCCAACCAGACCCAGTCATTTTGAGAACTGTCATGTTGATTGATTTAAAACTGTGAGCAGAATGACAACCCCATTTGAACATGGTTGTCCTGGTCCATTGTACCCACCTGTGTGTGTGAAGGGGTGTAGTCTGTCCACACCGCCTCAGAAACCACCAGGCAGAATTCAGTGACATTTCACAGACAACTAAAGATGTGCATCTCATTTTGAACTTTTGAAGTTGGGCAATTTTCATGTTGACTTATTTAAATGATGTTGTTTGATAATTTGTGATACTTTGTCTTCTGTCCACATCAGCATATCCTGTAAAAGACGTGGATGTTTTTCGCTTTGCAGGTACATCATTACTGAAATAACATGTAGTCGTCTTTCATGTGTTGGTGTAAATAATGAAATCAGTTGAACTGGTGTATTCGAACAGCCATTAAGGAACTGAAAAGGCGGCACAGACAGGCGGATGCAATGACATGACTGCAAACTGAAGCATTCCTGAAGGGATCAAACAAGTGTGCCTGATGAAAGCTGGCATTTCATCCTGTTCTGACAAATACTCTAATGTACAAACCGACACGCTCCCAACAGTTTACAATGTCACAAAAAACAGATCTTTTACTAGTTTTTAACTATCGTAGAAATTTGATTTCAAACATGTGGCAATGTTATCATGTCTGAGCAATTTCTGCATTTGCGCTCCCTCACTGAATTCAGTTGGTAAGAACAGAGCTGAAAAACTCACTGTCAGGCTGAAACTCCTGAAAAGACCAGTTAACAATAGCTGTAATCAGTAATTACTTATTAAAAATTAGTTAGAGAAATAAGTGGGCTCTTGAACAGTGTTCCGACGTGGTCGCTTTTGAGATTTGGTCAATCACAAATGTCATGAAAAGTTCGAATCTGGCCACTGGTTGAAAGACGCGAAATGACCAAGTAAGCAGATTGTTCTATTGAATACTATTATACCCCAACGTACCCATTCAGACAAGGAAATCAGAAACTAAAAATAAGTCAGATCTGACACCTTTCCGATTGGCAGATGTACTGGTTAGCAACACATTCGTGTCCCATCTTGGGAACAGTTTTGCAGGGGTATTGACCACACAACCAGTCAACCAAGAGTCCAGAGATAGATCCCGTCTCAATTTTGGCTTGTCCTTACGCAGATTTGTGCTGACAACATTCTGGCACATTAAACATTACCGTACTCTTTTCACGATCTCATCATGCTCATTTAAGAAGGTGTCACAGAAAGCTAGAGCCAGCAGTCATACAAGACGTTGTAATTAAAGAGAAGAGGCAAAACCCAGACAAATGTGTGTAAATGAACTCCCGGTGTGTTTATATAACTAGGTTGGAAGTAGACACTGACAAAACAACAACACAACACAATTTTTTCTACTGGTTCTATGAAAATTTTGTCTCTATCTCTTATTTTGAAGAAGTTGAGTAGTCATCAAAAATCTCGTAATGATACACCAATAGCAATACTACATGTTCACAAACTGGCATACAGGCATCAGTTGAAGGCAATAGCAGATCAATAAGTCAAAGTTCAATGAAAAAGTAATAGAAGTAATCTGCCCATTTGTTAAATCATGTCTGGGCAAGATTTAACAAATGAGTTCAACTACAAGTAAATCAAAAGTATAACATATCAATTTGATGGTGCTTCAGGTCAAATGGGTTTAAAGCTGCCTTTGATTCACACCAGTGGAACAGGAGCTGGAGGGAACGTGGAGTTCAGTGTTATGCTGTAGGATACTTTGACATTGAGTGTGGGGGCTGGGGATTGAACTACTGGTGAGGATCAATAAGGTGAGGCTGGATATCCAGAATCACATTTGGGTGCTGAGTTTAGACCGAGCTAAGAGAGAACACACACCTGACTGGATTTAGAAGAACAGGATGTGACTGTGCGCCTGTGTCTTTTTCAGACGGTGGAACAAACCTTCAGGCAGCTCCAGAACTGCGTTGACTTCAGCTCCAACGTGATGACCAGCCTGCTGGGAGAGAAGTTCATCCACACCGGGGTGAGATGCTGTTTCCTGTTATTTAGGGCTTTTATTTGACAGTTTTTACATTTATTGATTTCACTTTGTATTTCCACCAGTATGACACTACACACATTTCACACTGCAGACAGGTCGTACAAAACTACTGTTCTGATTGGTGATAGAAGAGTACCGATTTTCTGAACCCCCAAGCCTCACTTTCTGACCGCTACTCCCATTCAGAAAGAGTTGAGTGTTTCAACTAGAAGTGTTTTAGGTCTGATGATGTGTGTGTGTGTGTGTGTGTGCGTGCATCATGTAAAAGACCTGCAGCAAAGCGATGACGAGGAGATGAATAATACATTTTGTGCAGATGTTCTTTGGTTCACTGAGGCTACTTTGAAAATGAGTTCAAAACTTTGTTAAAAAAAAAAAGGCAATTCTAAATAGAGTAAAAGCTTCAGTTGGTCAAAGTACACTATTAGAATAACAATGAAAAGAGAGAAATTAAAATAGACCACACTTATAAGTTATTAACGTGATTTTTCTTTTCTGTGGGGTGGGTCTTGGCCCAGAGAAGAAAACACTTGAATGTTGATGTAGATCCAGTTCATTGGGAGTTTTGACCAGCTTCTTTGTGACAGCTTTTCAACACATTCTTTACATTTCCCAGACAATAACTCATGGACCTCGTGCATTTAGGATTTGGTTTGTATGCCACACTTTTCTAAATGCTGTGAAAATCATGTACAACTGTATATATTGACCCCTTTATACCCACATCACATCCTCCTTTCACCCACATTTGACTGTAAATAAAATAACGTACGTCGATGATCAGTTGTTTTTTCTCCTGAATTTCGGCAACAGTCAAGAGTAAGATAAACTTTTTCTCATTAAAATTCTATCAACCAAAAATTTATAACAGCGATTTTTAGGTACGAAGTATCTCTGCCTGTATGGTGTGTAAACTTAGAAGGCTATTTTGCTGAATTGCAACATAAAAAACACTTGACACATGAATGAAGTGATGCATGGAGGAGAATGAGTGACTGATTAATTATAAGGAAGGCAGTGTGTGGTAATTTCTTTGGTAAATACCAGAGCTTTGAAATAGTTCGTGGAACAAAACCAAAACAAGACACTTTTGGTATTTTTCCAGGAAGGAAAATAAAACCAAAAACTAAAACTTTTTTTTTTTAATGTTCCGCAACAGAATCGGAACTGAAAGCAATTGTAACTGGTTAATACCTGACTGCACAGTTGTTATTCTTTCCGACATAAAAAAAAACTAAAATTGTACTTGGTTATAGAAAGAAACCAGTTGCTGTGTTCGCAGCCCTGCCGCATTGATTTGGATCAGGACAATCCATTGATTACCACACAGACTGTGTTGGAGAATGTGACTTTGAAATCGACCAGATTATATCATTGAACGCTGCTCATGGAATCGTTCTGACGTATTCCAGGTATGGACAGCCCCGTTGGTTAGAATGTTAATAACAGGGATCTGGGATTAATGTTTGACATGAAGTGAAATTACATGTCTGAAATGCATCAATCTAGCTTAAATTCACCGTGTCACTTCCTGCAAAGCCAGTTTCCCCTGTTTTAACCCGTGGGAACTGTTGGGGCCCAAAAGTGACATTTTTGTTGCTTTCTCCCAATAAATCAGTTAAAAGGCTAAATATGACATTTTGCCAGTAATTTTCTTTCATCTTTATTTTCTAAATTCCTTAATGCCTGTCATTGGAAGTGTATAGAAGGACAGATTTTCAATGTGTACACACAAAACCTAAAATGGTCAAAAATGGTCCAATTGACTCACATTAGTGAGTCAGAGACAATCTCGAGGTGCACGTGTTCTTCATTCAACTTTGATCGTAAAGATGGAATCCTGGCATTGAATTTAGACAACAGTAATAAATGAGATATAAGGACTGATGCTGTTTGTACATGTCTGAATATCAATCAAACATCTTTGACTAATAACTGTGAAGCCTTGGATGAAAGAGTGAAATCTGAAGGGTTTTTTGGCTGCCAAACATTTGGGAGTGTTGGTAAAAGAATGTGATGGTGAGAATGTTGCAATCAGAAGGAAATGATCAGGCTGAAAGCACACTGCACACGCTTTACAGAAAAGTACCAAAGACCACACTTTGTTCACCAACTGGACCAACGCCACTGTTTTCATTTTCTCCACAGGAAGTGGTCAAACTGCCGCTTGAGTTTGTGCGACAGCTTTCAATCAAAGTTCAGCATCAGAGACCAGGTAAACCTGGAAGTCAACCATTTCTGTTCTTTCTCCATCTTCCAGTCTAGAACTCTAACAATAATGGGACATCTTCATGCTTTTCCTCATACAACATCTGAGAACTCATACACAATGGAGTGAGAAGAGATTGTTAACTGCCACTCACCTCACAAACTAAATGAGTGAGGTACTTGTGTTCAAGTCCAATAAGTCAGGATAATTCCAAAACTTAAGATTTTAAGAAAAAAGCTGGAAGGTAGTCTACAAGATATTGTCAAAGCCATGAACGTATATTGGGTTTTAAAACGTGTGTGTGTGTGTGTTTGTGTGTGTGTGTGTGTGACAGCCTGGCGTTGTGACAAAGTGATGGACATCTACAGTGGCTGTGCTCTGTGTCTGCCCAACCTGACGTCTCCAAACATCTACCAGCCAACACACACTCCTACACTCTGCATTGAGATTAAGGTACACACACACACTGACGTCTTCAGCTGGTGGTGACCTTCAACATAGAGGTCGACCATGACCTCAATGCTGTTCTCAGTTTCCTTCAACTGTGTGTTGAGCACCAAAGGGAAAGCATCACAATCAAAAATGTAACGAGAGCGTTTTTCTCTTCCTGCTCTTTCACGTGTCACATCTAATCTGTTATTGATATCGGATGTTTAAATGAAGCTATTGGATTGATTCTGTATAACTGATCCTGTAATTGGTTCTCAAAGGCTTATTTATAGATTGTGGCCATCATACTTGCCATTTTTACTTTTGTGTTGTGATGAAAAACACAATTGCTGTCTATAGACGTCAATGGCAGCCGGTGAGTTAGAAGGTAGTTGACTAATTTAAACTGAACTGCATGTCTTTATAAATTAAATAAAACTTAACAATGTGTAGTTTCATTCTTTCATTTGTTGCAGTAATGGCATTTATGGATAACATCTTAAAAGGTTTTACATTTGTACTTATAAATGTGACTAATATGCCTACAGTTAGTGTGAGACAACCTGTAGTTTTTTATTTAGTTTTTTAAAGAAATGTATCCGGTGTTTCATCGTGGAGCCATTTCTGTAATCGGGTGTGGTTTTTTTCTGCTGTTTTCAGCCTAAATGGGGTTTCCTGCCATCCTCCAAACATGTCAGCAAAGACATTAAGACCAGAGTGTGTCGCTTCTGCATGTACCAACACTACAAGGTAACTTCAGCTGCTGACACTGAAGGCGTTTCACCTTTAGGATGTCAACTCTTTGCCAGTTTTTGTTTGATGACTTGTTTTTCGGAGGTAGAAACATTTAGAGTGTGTTGATCTGGATCATCATCTGGATCCAGAATGAAGCTAAAGGATCAGTTCCTGTTTCTGTCAGGATTTAGGTGCCTCTGTTCTGGATCGGTAAAATAAAGAGTTGAAGTCTTCACCAGCAGTGATCCACATTCATCACACATGCTCCACATCTGATAACTGTGGTTCAGTTATCATGTGCTTCACATCTGATAAGGGCTTCTCATCTGTGGTGCCCTTATCAGAAATATTAGTTTAAGATTCTCAGAAAAGTTTAATCTTCAAGCATTTCTTAGTTTTATTCAGGACATTTTTGCAATTTTTTTGAACATTTATATTTCTTGACTTTCTGAAAAGTATAATATTCAATGACTTTAAAAAAAATACTTTTCTTGCTTTTAAATAGAATGCAAAGTGTCCCTAATACAGTTGTGTGCTTTCAAATAAAAATTATTGGAAGAATTTTGAGGTTCACTCACATGTTTAGACACACTGCTATTATTATGAACATAACTGCATTATGTGCTCTGGTTTTTCTCTGTAACTCTGTCATGATGGATTCCAAATTCTAAGGGAATCTGAGGGTAAGGGTGTAAAAACTCTAGTATCTTGAGGTTTTCTGACCAGATGTCTGTTGCTCTGTGATGTTCGTATCTTCCAGGTTGCCATTGGCAGGTGGAAAAGACGCAGTCTGTACTGTCCTCTAGATCTGTTCTCAGGGTGAGATCACGCTGCTGCTGTTCCGTGCGACATTTCCTGTCTCCGGTACCTCTAGTGAACAGCAGGTGAAGCTGCTCTTCTGTATCGTAACACATCGTCTCTGACTTCTCTTGTGTTCAGGAACAGACAAAGAATGCACTTTGCCATCAGACAGCTGATAGAAGAACCTCAGAACAACTTCAAAATCTTTGAGGTGAGACACGACCACACCCGTTCCCCCTGCGTTTGGGCACCTCTGACAATTTCAGTGATTTCCATTTATAAATCGATATATTCAGTATTTTCCGCACTATAAGGCGCACCTAAAAGCCGATAATTTTCTCATAATCCCGTAGTGCGCTTTATAATCCGATGCGCCTTGTATATGGATTAATATTAATATTAGTATTGGTTAAAAACAAGATCGCTGAAATAACCCACTTTAAAGTTAATTGGTCTAAAAAATGCTATTTGAGTGTCAGTACTGGAATCTAGTGACGGTCCATTCTATTAGTCTGTGGAAACACACGGAGAAACTGGACTAAAGGTGAATAAAGACCCTCAAAAATGAACTTACAGCCTTTTCTGAAATTTCACGAGCAGAGTCAGTGCTAGACAAAGGTGTCAGGTGTGCTGCATTGATTTACAAATGTAGCTGATAGCTCTGGGGGGGCGGAGGGGCGCATTCAGGCTTGTGTATTCTGTCTGCAGCGACGTGCTGTGAGATTCACGGCGGTGAGACACCGACGTTAAAGTCAGTTCTAGGAGTAAAACAGCGTCACGTTTGACAGTAAATTATCAGCCTGACATTAAAAACTAGTTAAAAAATTGTTTAGGACACACAGCAGCAAATAGCTGCACCTCACCTCCGACCGGACTACCCATCGATCGAAACGATATTTAATAAACGAAGACGAACCTCGATGTTTCAAAGTTCAGATCATGAAATAATCCGCTCTGTTCGCACTGACTGCACTCGTAATGAATTTAACCAGTTATTAATGTCAGGTTTTTTAATATGCGTGTTGACTTCTTTCTAAGATGGCAAAGTGATCAAGTGATCAGGTTTCCTTGATGAGGCTCAGAATGGCTTCATTGACTTAACAATAGCCTTTCACAGCTGACTAAAGGTACTCACAGCCATGAATGCTCAATCTAGTGGACGGATGGCGCAACTACAGCCACGAGTTTTTTAAATCTATTATTTTTTTATTATATGCGCCTTATAATCCGGTGCGCCTTACATATGAAATAAATTATAAACAATTCATTAAAGCTGTGCCTTATAATCCAGTGCGCCTTATAGTACAGAAAATACTGTAGTTGGATCAGTCACTTCATTTTGATCTATCAAAAAACTGAAGTCAAACTGGATTAACTGGATTAACAGAAGATGTGAAATATGCATCAAAACAAAATTAGACAGGTGCAAATATTTGGACACCTTTGTCACTGTGTCGATTTGAATTCCTGTAACTTCTTAGCTCTGGTTTATTGGAACACAATTAATCCTCAAACACAGGTCTATCCAACCATGAGAAAAGCTACCCATAGTCAAATTTGGTGGAGGATCCATCATGCTGTGGGAATCCTGTTCAAGATGAGGGTCACACCGATTCCACTCAATATCAGCAGATTCTTCAGAATAATGTTCAACAATCAGTCTCAAGGTTGAAGTTACACCGGGGCTAAATATTTCAACAAGACAATGACCCAAAACACTGCTCAAAATCTGTGTTCTACATACAATGTTCTGTCCCCAGACTGATCCACAAACTCATTGGAAGTTATTGGATGCATCTAGAACCTGTTATTTTTACAAAACAAGGCTCTACTAAATGTTAGTCCAATAAACCTACTTTGATTGCTGACATATTACCGTGTTCATCAGTTTTCTGATCAATCACAATGATTTATAAATGAAATTAATGGAACTTCTCAGGGGCGCCCAAACCTTTTCATACCGCTGTTTGTTGTCCAGACATTTATACTACCAGGAGGTAATATGTACCAAATGTGTGAAAATGACTTAACGTGTGTGTGTGTGTGTGTGTGTGTCAGGGTGGTCGCTGCATCTACAGCAGTGCGGAGGGCAACAAGGACTCGTCGGACCTGAGCTCTCTCCTGCATCATCTTAGAACTTACTTCCAGTATGGAAACAATCACATCAACGGTCACATGACCAACAAAGCTGTCCTGAACGACTTCATTCAGGTAACCGACAACACACACCAACACACACCAACACACACCAACACACACCAACACACACCAACACACACCAACACACACTGCAGGTGTTGCTGAAACAAGATTCCTGTTATGGAATGGGAAGACGTAAAGTGTGTTGTAAGAAAAAATTAAACTGCTTTAGTATCGGCAGCCGCTATTGGCCGGAGTTGGTCATGTGACGTTTGTTTTGAACACGACTGGTGATTTAAGTGTGAACTGGCGGTCTGTCTGCAGCTGCTGGTGAACGCCCTCCTGAGTGGGGAGGCGGGGGACAGAGAGATGGTGACTGAGAGACGACAAGAGGGGCGGAGCTTCTGTGAAGCCAGTCTGTTCAACAAGGAGCGGATTCGCCACGGTCAGAAACGTCACGTGTTTCCTGTCTGTCCTTCTATGTCCCACCAGGTTCCCATGATGCACTGCAGAGATCTGACTACGTGAACGTCGTTCGTCATCCTGATCGGAGCTGAAACCATTTTTCATCGTCGTAGTTAAATTAATCTGCAGCTAAAATACAATTTGAATTATTATTGTGTTAATATATTAAAGAAAAAAAAAACATTGTAAACTCTTTCTGTGACATTATCTGATTGTTTTCTTTAAAAATGTGTGTTTTTAATAAATTTTTTAACTTTAATGGACATTTTTTAAATTGTGCAAATAATTGAGAAAGTAACAGGTTCATCAAAACTAAAACTGATTTTTACTGTTTACATTCTTTTATTACAAACTATGGACACCCCCATCACGCCAAACATAGAGAACTGGTCTATTGTGGTCTTACTGGTTCATCGCAGCACTGTTGCTTGTGACCACTAGGGGGTGCTGTGAAGCTGCTGAGTCGCTGCATACACACATTTTCCACCTGCATGTTACCTCAGAAAATATCTTCGTCACAAATTTCCAGTTTGTCTAGTCTGTAAACAAGTCTCAAGGGGAAGGGACTAAACTTATCCAGTTAGAACTGGATGGGCTCAAACTAACTCTTCCTTTTTCACAATAAAAGTCTGCAGCGAACACAAACCTGGTATTTTTTTCAGGTGATTGGGCGTCGGCTGCGTGGAAACCTTCAGGGTTTCCACGAGACACAAGTTCAAAACATGTCGTCTTTGCTGTTTTGTCGTTTTATAAACCGATGATGATGTAACTGTTGTCCTGATGGATCATGATGCTTCTAAACAATCACTTACAAAAAGTCAGATTTGATGTAACAATCTGCTTTGATCCCGTTTGAAATCTTTTGTGTCTGCAGTATACTCTGAGCTGAGATGGTTGTTGGTTTGAAGCCCGTCTGTTCTCTCTGTTTGTGTGAAGGCTCTCTGGGTTTACCAAGTGACTGTGCATTGTTCAGGATTCTTCAGACTCAGTTGTTGGACACGCTGGACATCGAGGGACTGTACCCGCTCTATCGCAGAGTGGAGCAGCACCTGCAGACCTTCCCCAAGCAGAGGTACGTCTCCTAGCTAACCGTCATTCATCAGTCGTTTCCCTGAGGCTCTGAACCTTGTCCCTTCTGTCAGAGCTCATCTCCAGGTTGACGGTCCGTACAACAAGGCCTTTCTGGAGAAGCTGAAGAAATGTCCCAACGAGGACGACGGCTCTGTGGAGTACGCCGTCACGAAGGTCAGTGGGTACTCAGTACGGACGTGAAGATCTGACATCAGCGCCTAGTGATGTTCTGTCTGCTTTCAGCAGCTTGAAAAGAGAGCAGAATCTAGATTCCCTTATGGCACATGTGTCAAACTCAAGGCCCGGGGGCCAAATGTGGCCCGCCACATAAAATGATGTGGCGGGCGAGACCAAAAAAGGTCAGCATGTCTAAAACTAAATAGGTCAAAAGTGTGCTTTGAACAAAAACTACATTTCCCACAAGGCAGTAATTTAACCCATTTCAACTTCGATAAAAAACATTTTGAACAAAGTTAATGTCCTAACTTGTGTCCGATGTTATTTTTCTTTATTCATTGATAGTTTGATCCTTGATTGATGGAGTTCTGTGGGTTTGATAACCTGAGAAATTAAAGGATTTATCTTAGAACAGAGAAACATATTTTTTCTGTCTAATCATAATGTTTAACTTGAATAACTACTCCTTATATAACAGTAAGGAGTTGTTACATTTAGTTACATTACATTGAGTTACATTGAGTTACATTTATTAGTTACATCTGGCCCTTTGAGGACAGCCGTGATGCTGATGATGTGACTCTCGGTGAAAATGAGTTTGACCCCCCTGCCTTCCTGGAACAGGAATAAACCCGGGCCAGTCTAACCTCTGTGTGTTTGCAGATCCATCAGCACCGCGTTGCCATGACGGTCAAGGACTGCTCAATCATGATCACCCTGGTGCCCAGCAGTGAGGAAGAGGGGGATGAAGACGGGTAAGGTTTCATTTTTGGAAGTCATGTTGACACGTTTACGGAGTCTTTGGCCTTTAAAACAGAACCGTGAGTCATGGTAAAGACTCTCTGGTTGTTTGACATGTTGTATTTTTTGTTGGGGTTCAGGGTCTGCTCACATTAACCTCACGCTCCTCTTCCTCCCCCAGTCCAAGGTGGCGCAACGACTTCCTGGTCTCAATCTTGGATCTGGACCCCAAGCCGTTTGATAACATCCCCTTCCAGCTGCGCCTGGACCAAGAGATCGTTTCCTGCTACCTGAGGACTGCCTTGCCCAAAGATTCTCTGCCTCCGCTTCCTGACATCTTCACAGCTGCGGAGCGAGACGACTGCACGCTGCTCTTTCACCCCATGTGACGGCCGTCACGTCCGGATCTCGAGCCGAGGAGGAAGTCGCCACTCAGCCGGAAGACTTTTCAGAGACGTTGCGGTTACTGATGTCGTTTATTTTCTTTCTTTTAGAGCCTGAATGCTGTGGTGGGTTTCTCTTTGTGGTGCGTTTGTATTGAAAACCTTCAGAATTGTGACAGTGAGTGATGATTTGCCTTGTTTCCTGTTTTTATTTTTTTTTAAACTCTTAAGTTGGTGTCAGGATATTAATACTTTGTCTCATATTTGTGCCAAAATTTTGGCGGTTCGGAGTCGTCATGAGGTCAGTCCCCCCCAACCAGAAGACAGTTTTCTTCTCCCTCCAGTTTGGATTAAGCATTTTTTACCTGTGATTTTTGACATCTGTGTGACGTGGCCTCTAATTAGTGAAGGTTTTAATCCCAACAGCTAATTAAAAACAGTTTAGCAGCGAAGGGAGTCAATGTTTGGATAATGAACTGGAAAAACGACTCGGATAAGGAAAATTAAGATTCCACTCCCAAAATTATGTCAAGATTTTAAATCCTGACAAACCAAACTCCTTTAATCCCTGATATAACAGAGTTGTACAAGTTACAAAAACAAAACGCTGTTAGAAATGATCAAGTTTGTATTTACGGTATTTTCCACACTATAAGGCGCAACTATAAGCCTTTAATTTTCTCAAAAACCAACAGTGCGCCTTATAATCTGGTGCGCCTTAGATATGAAAAACGTTTTAAAATAGGTCATTCAAGGAGCGCCTTATAATCACGTGTGCCTTATAATGCGGAAATTACTGTATATTAAGTCATATTAAGTAACAAGAAAAAGTTGTATTTTCTTTAGCAGTAACATGTAAAACAATGTGAAAATAATCAAACTTCCTGTAGCCAAACCCACTGCACCTGATTCTAAAGCACCGTTAGGACCGGGAGAGGATTTGTAGTCCATTAGCCACTCCCCTCAGCTCTGATTGGTAGTTTAGATTCAGGTATGGAGCACTGGGGTCTGATTTACTCACATATTACCCGTTTGTTATACGAAATAGAGCGAAGGTTATTTTATAAAAATAACTAATGAACAGATGGTTCTAATGAGGGAAACACTCCAGAATTCAAGATGTGTGTCTGATTACATACTTATATACATGTACTGAATGAGTACTTCATTGCATAGTACCTTAAATCTGACAGTGTGTTTATAGTGTGGACACTGCAGCAGGATTGACAACCTTTAACCTCTGGTGTGGGACGTGACACACGGGCACAAACCGTGTGGGTGGCGTTGGATTTATTACAGGCTCTTGCTTTTCACCTGGGCCTCACTTGTGTTGGTAAAAACTTTAAACGTTAACTAACTCAAACTGTCGTAAGTCAAGATTCATTCTGTTTGTCGAACGGAAACGGACCTGGTGTCTGAGTTTGTCGGGTCCTGTCTGACCCACTGGAGCAAGGGCTGCTGGGTAACCTCCGGCAGTCCACTTCAGATAGGCTTCATGTTGCTGCTCCACGAGCTCGTGTGCCATAAGTGGCCTGTAGTGTGTTTGTTGTGTGTTTTGGTTCAGATGTGTAAATGTGTGTTATGTTACCGGCTGTTCACAGCAGACCTGATCCAGACTGGAGTCCAGTTGTCTTATCAGCTTATCAGTCAAGCTTTGTTAAAAGGAGGCAGGAAAGGATTTTATGTTCTAATTTGATTCATTTTGAAACAACAAATTACATTTTTAGAGAAAAGTCGTGGTTCACAATCGTAGTTGTGTTGCGTGGAACCGATGATGCAAGGACAAACACGATGTGTCCTTGCAGAACAAAACATCTTTTTCAAATCCCTGAAGACACAAAACCAGCTGGAAGGACGAGACATTAAAATAAAATAGACGTGAGCAGGGCTGTGATTGGTCAGTTGCCTCTGCCTCATGCGTCAAATCATCACAACACTGTGATACAGACTTGTAATGTGTGTGTGTGTGTGTGTGTGTGTGTGAATAGCTGAAAGAAGAGAACTATTTGAAAATACAAAAGCGAAACTGCTGTCTTGCATTTTGTATTTAAATTATTTATTTTTGTAGATTTTGACCAATGAGCTCTGCTGTCACAGTCGTGCTCTTTCTATCGAATAAAGATTTCTATGAGTGTAAACCGTTGTTTGTCGGCTGACGTGATTTAGAGATTTACACATCCTGAGTCGGGCTGATGGCTCTGATCACGGCCTCTAAGGTACCTTCAGGTCCCAGAATCCTCAGCAAGCTCTGAAAGGCCTCGGCAGCGCCACCCACAGCCAGAGAGGGGAACAGCTGTAGCGCTGCAACGACAGGAACACACCTGAGTACCTACAAGTCTAATCCCAGCTAATCCCACCGAAATGTCAGGAGTGTTAGATTACGAAACGATTATTTTATTTATTATGTGTAGTTTTTATTTCCCATAATTGTTTCTGGTCAGTCTGACGGAATAGAGCTTTAGTATTTAGAGCAGTAATGATATTTAAATGAACTCAAATGGAGATTATAGACGACGACTTTCAAACAATTCAGCTACGATTAACCACTTGGAACCATTTGTGTTCTTATGTTGAGGACTACCTGTATTTGATTGTTGTTGGTTAAGACAAATTTTTAAAAATTACAATATTTTTATGGTATTTACACAAAATAATAATATAGCTGACTGACTAATTATTACTATATATTTTTATTTTGTAAATTTTTCACACATGAAAGTAAAAAAGAAAAATTTTGAGTCAGATATATTCTGTTTTTTATCTGATCATCCTTAATGCGTTGTTGCTATAAAGTGTGTAGGTCCACTATTGGTTGGACTGCTCACCTTCCAAAGGGATCTTTGTCAGCAGGTTGATGTTTGGCGTGACTTCCCCCCCTCTGGAGACCTGAACTGACCACTGAATGGACAGAACACATCTACAAACCAAAGACAGGCAGAAGCTGACGGGGATGAACCACAAACTGTTGTTGGTTTGTTTGTGCATATTTACCCAGGAAGCTCAGGATGATTCAGGGTCATGACCTCTGACCTGCAGCCTCCAGGAAGAGACACAACAGATGGATACTTGTTCTGCAGAAAGAAGACAACAATGACCAGATTTATTGGTGATTTTCCAATAAACTAGGAATTGGAGGAATATGTTATGATGTTCTGTACGTACTTGAAAAACTGTGAACAAATAAAGCTAAAAAGCTATAGGTTTCAATGACGATCCTTGGAATGTGAATAGTACTGACCACACCCCACAGGGTTAATAAGCTGGGACAAGACCAGCCACCTTCTGAACTGAAGAACTCTCTTGGATGAGAGACGAAACATCTTCAAGAACTTTCT